>NW_004949107.1:3904303-3925895 GCF_000317375.1 Microtus ochrogaster | reverse complement strand
CTGTCCATTCACACTGGGAGAGATGACTGGGAGTTTCCCAAGACTGGCTGTCTGTTCACACTGGAAGAAAAAACTGGGATGAGAAACTAAAATGACAGAAAGCTATGACTGTGGGTAAATTCAAAATCCATAGACACCAAGTTATTCCATGGAGATATGTGACTGTCTTAGCCATGTCCCAGTTTCATGTAGACATCCTTCACATCCTTTTCTCAGGTAACACACACACACACACACACACACACACACACACACACACACACATGTGAAGCATGAAAATAAGTTCTTCATTAACCCAGGTTCTGCTACTGGAGCATGTTATGCTTCAGAAACAAAAATAAGCCTATCATTTGTGTTGATAGACATCCAGCCTTCTACAGTGGTCACTGATGTCTATCAGATAATTGGAAATGATGGGGAAGAAGAATGAATTGACTATAAAAAAATTGTAAAGCCAAATTGCTGTGATAATTTTTCATTTTTCCCCATCTTTCTGTTCATATCAAAGTTCATAACTTAACATCAAAGTGACACAATCATAACTATAATATTTTGCAGAACAAATGGTCTTCTGTTAATACAGTTACTATAGATCTCTTATAAACTGTAAGAATATATTTAGTTTGCAGTACATGGTTTCTATTAGTACAATCCACCACAAATAGACAGCAGAATGGGAAGAGTGAGCTAATAATCTTGGATCAGTAGTTACTTCTGGTGACTTGTGTGAATTAAGAGTTCAGAAAATCAAGAACCCAAAACAAGATAGCATCAATCCCTAAACCTGTAACGTTTTCCCATTCAGTATCAGAGAGTCTGAAAGAGGTTGAAGAGAGAATCCAGTCTTCTTTACAAACCAGAGAGTGGAGACAAATGGAATCTTCATGCCTCACGCAAGATGACAGCTAATTAAGAACAGAGATACAACTTGAACCTAAGACTCGACTCTTCTTTTCTCCCTGCCCCCACTGTTTTGTACTTTTTCTCCCAGGTTTAGCTAAGCAACATCAATGGTTCAGCTGCTTCCGTGCCAGGAGACAAGCCAGTGAGGATCAAAGGACATCTGTGAAGTAATGACAGTCTAATTCACCACTGGCAGAAACGGAGGTTTGAGATGAAAATTGCAACAGACAGCGGCAGAGCGACCTGCAACACATTTTTGAGAACACAAAATACCTCTTAGATGGCGGGATTGGAAAGAGGGACCACCAGTCCTTATTCATCCTGCATGCAGTTCTGCCACATGATTGGTTGGTCTCCCAAATCAGCACCCTCCTAAGTACATCTGCAGCCACAGTGGAGAGAGGAGCGCCTGGGCTCTGCTAAACTCATAATAAATTTACTTTTTTTCAAGACAGAGGAAAGAGCTGGAGAGACTACAGAATCAAAGGAACATGATGTAATAATCATTTCCTTCACGTTCCCAAATCCAACTGTGCTCCGTGATCTCTAGCTATCTTGGCAGGATTCCCAGCCTTTCCAGCTGTAGTCAAAGTCAGGGTTTGCATCTTCAGAGCAAGAGCTCAGCACTAGTTCCCTCTGTTGACTGAGTATGTCTTCATAGAGCACTGCCTTGATAACAAAAGTTGTGATAAGTCACTGTAGGGGTTAAGTCACTGTAGGGGATCAACCTACTGCAATTCTAGTCTTTAGACTAATTATCAAGGTTTCTTAAGGACTAGCTGAGCAGAGCCTGCCCTTGTGCTGAGGTTTCTTAAGGACTAGCTGAGCAGAGCCTGCCCTTGTGCTGCACAGATGCACTTTCTGCATGAAACTCAAGAGTTGCAAACCAGCCTCACCCACATAGCCATTTGGAAACCAGTCCAGACTACATCACATCCTTTCTCAAATATTGCCTGGAGTCAGTAAAGCTCTTGTTTCTTAAGCATGCTGAGCACACTGCTGGTCTAAATACATAGTACAAAATGGTAGAATGGCCATTTCAGACATTTTTTAAACCCAAACAGTTTTACAGTGAACTCAAGTCAACAACTCAAATATCTATTATTAAGGAAACATTACAATGCAATACAATCCAGAGATACATTAACTTAGTGCTTATATAACAGAATCCCAGACCTTTGCCCAACTGGTAGCCATAATGGAAGTGTCTTTTAGGTACTGGAACCCAGCAGGTAGGCAGAACCACCTGCCAAAATGAAAACAAAAATCTAAGCCATCCAAGTTTACAGCTCTGGGAAAGTATCTAAATATACTAACCTTGCTTTGTTGTTTCTGTAATTCTGCTTCTGGCTAATCGTTCTTGCTAACTGAGGTTTGTCAGCCCAATTCATCAGCTCCTCTAGGATGAAATCAGTTTTCAAATTTAAAACTCCACATTTAACAGTTTAGGGTTTTAAATGCTGAAGTGAAGAAAGTGGCAGTATAAAAGTCACAACCCACTGTGATGTCACAGCCACTTTCGTGATCACTGGGGCTAAGATTTTCCTGATCAAATGCATGTTACATGTGATTAAGAACATAAACTGAGCTGGATCTCTGGGCATAGATCTGCAATCCCATTTATTCCAGAGTACGAGACACAAAGATCTCAAGTTCAAGGCCTGTCTGGGCTATGGAGGGAGTTAGAGCCCAACCTGAGCAATTGCTAAGAACTTGTCTCAAAATAAAAGGTAGAAGAAAGCTTTAGGATGTAGTTCAGTGATAGAACACTTGCCTAGCAGGCTCAGGGTCTTGGGTTCAATCTTCAGACCTACAAAAATAAACAAAACAATGTTAGAGCAGAACTGCTTGGGCTCAAATGTTGACTTTACCTTTTAACCTTGGACCACGACTAGTAAGTCACCTGAGTGAATAATTTCTTTTTACCATATGTTGCTGTTACTATTACTAATGAACTGAAAATCAAATATTGGCCTTCCTATACCATAAAGAAGAAATAGAGACAGAATAAGAAAAAGTTTAGGAACACACTTCAACTAAACAATATTACTATAATTTTTTTAGTCATGCATTCTAATAATATGGCATGCCACTGATTAAAAGACATGTATTTTTCACATTTTGACATCTCTGAGGTTGAATGCTGAAACATCAAATCTCTCTCTCCTTCATAAACAGAAATATGAGGAAAGAATCTGGTAGAACACAACTTAAAGAAATGGTTATTACCACCTCGGTCTTGTTGTTTGTCTGTCTTAGATGTTTGTGTGTGGAGGTAGTCCTTCCCCAAGACCGTTTGTTGCTCTGTAGATCTCTCTTCTCTTACCTTAACAGGAAACCTTCCAGATCATTTTAGCCAAGGAGAGAGGAGCAAAAGGGATTGTCTGGAACTGTGATGATCTGGCTTCTCTATATTCACAACTTCAGGTTCTGGGTGTCTCTCAACCTGTTTAAATCACACTGAGGAAATTTAAGAATGTGTTTTAGAAATTAACACATACATGGAGGGGAAAGAGAGCAAGCATCATGTGCGGAATGCGATGTAATAAGCCTTCTGTTTTGTGTCTTCGAGCGGAAGTCTCTTGCCTGGAGTAGTTAATGCTCTAATTTGGGGAGAATTTATCAGCTCTGCTCATGATCACGTTCTCAAGAGTTTAATTAGCTACTTAATGAAGAAATCTACTTTGCTGTGCAAACCCATGCCTCATTAAGTCCTACATAGAAACTGCTGCAGGCAGGCCAGGCGTCTGTGCTTGGGGTCTAAGTCATCCAGCAATTGGCATTTGATGTGCCCTAGAACTTCAGTGGGGTTCTAGAACATGAGCCCCAGATTCGGAATCCCCAAAGACTTCAGCTGTGTTCTAGACAGCAACACAGAATATTTAACCCTTTACCTTTGCTTAGGAAAAAATCTGAGCTAGCCCATCCAGCCTTTCAGGATCTCTATAGCACTGAGACAGGCAATGGGTTCCTTGGTCTTGCCTTTCAACCCAGTGTTTTCAGGCAATGCCTCTGTTATGTGTTTGTTGAATTTCTTGTACTTTGCCCTGGATGCTGTCAGTCTATGTTCAAATGAACCATTTTCTCTAGTTCAACAAAGACATCTTAAATTTTATCTCTACTTTCCTCAATATGAACAATAACATCTGGATATTGCACTTAGGAGCCAGATATTCTATTATTTTATGAATATTTTTAAGTTGCCTAACAGAAACAAAGCCTATTCATCCTCTCGAGAGTTTTTGTGCCATAGATATCTACCTATCAAGGGTCAGTTTATCGGGATTTACCAGTAATATAATGAAAACAAAGTTAAGGCAACAGGAACAGTTATATAGATGTTCAAATCAAAGCCCTCAGTAAAAGCTTGGGTAGATTGTATTTAAATCTAAAGTCTGGGAGAACCTAATAGTATGTTTCTATTAAATGGACCCAGTAGTAAGATGACCCCTAGTGACTCGTTGATATACCCACAGATGAGTGTGTCTCTCAGTCCTTACCAGAAAAGCTTCTTCTTGCAGTAGGTAGGAAATACCAGAGACCCACAGCTGGTCACCATGAGAGGACGAGACTGGAGTGCTCAGCCCAAGTGGGACATTCATATCTTAGCAGTCCTCTTAAGGCTCACGGAACTCCACAGAAGAGGGGGCAGAAAGACTGTAAGAGCCAGAGGCAGAGAATGACTTCAAGAAACAACATCTTCTGGACACAACCGATAACCCTACCACCATTGTGACAGCACACTCAAGACCTGCACAAGTTCAACCAGAACGAAATCCCAGCACGGTCAGGGAACAGAGTGCATGAAATCCCACCACTAGCTGAGTAGCTATGGGCAGCTGAGAGCTGCTGGGGGAGGAAGAGTCGGTTTCTTTAATGCAGTGACGCCTGGTAGGTCCACCATACTCCAGGGCCGGCCTCAAACCCATGAAGAGTAGAGCAACAAAACTGGAGTCCATGGGGTGGGGAGGACAAACTCAAAGCTGGGGGATTGGGGCTGATGGAAGAGAGTGAATCTGGGAAAAGTCAGAGAAGGGATATGAATATGATCAAATACATTGCATTAAAAGCTCAAAGAATTAATAAAAATATTATTTAAAACATAAATCTGAATTCCGCTTAAATGTAGGTAGTTTTGTTTAAATCTCACTCTAGTTATGCAATGTCTAGTAGAAAGAGAAAAACTTACTAGAGTTTATTTAGATTTCTCAATGGACAGATTTCTTCGGAGCTAAATGGCTGTTTTCTGAAGTCACATATGTAAGGCCATGAGAACCAGCACAGTCTGGAAGGCAAAGCCTAAAGCCAGCCAAAAGGGAGGTGGGATGATGTGGAACAGTCTTTCTGGTTTGAGGAAGTTGGGTAACCTTTGCTACCTAAATCAGTGCGTGGCAGCCTCAGGTCAAATAACCTTGTGTCAGAGTGACTGGAGCTCTTGTAGATCTATAGAGAAATGGGGAAGTCACAGGACTGATGAAAACACAAACCAGCCAGCCCCGCATGTGTTCTTATGAGTCTGGTTTTGCCAGTGTCCAGTAAAGGCTGTCAGTCCACCTGGATGAGGAATGAAAAGCAGAGCCCACAGCACGGAGACTTGGTTAACTTCAGAGTGTGGATGGGATTAGTGAAGGCCTTAAGGAAGGTGTGCCTGGGGGCTATTTATTCCAAGGGCAGAGTATCAGGAAATTAAATAAATCCTTCCCTTTGAAAGGGGCCCACGCGGTTCCAGCCACTTAGGAGGAACGTACTGACTCATTAGCAACTCTGTTGGAGAAGCTGAGCTGACTCCCCAGGTAAGAGTGCTTTCCTACAAGCCTGATGACCTGAGTTCGGTTCTCCATTGAACCTGCAGTGGAAGGAGAAAGTCGACTCTTCAAAGTTGCTCTATGCTCTCTGAATGCCCAAGCATCCACTTTCACAGCGTATCAAACACACACACACACACACACACAGTGATGAAAAATAAATATTTTTTAAATAAAAATTATAGTGTTGCATAAAGCTTATTCCTTTGCAGTGTTAGCACCAATGTGGGACACTGCTCTTCCAGGAGCGTACAAGTCTCTTGAGAAGTTCACCGAGAAGGGAAAGAAAATTGCATCTAGTTACAGTTAGCATGCATCAATAGTAGCCACAGCAACTTATTTTGGTTATAGATTTTCTTTTTCTTTGTTCTGCAAGAGAAGTTCAGAGACAAGCAATCTTGGCAGGTATGAAAATCCACAGTATTATCAGGGTCCCAGATTCCTTCCATCTTCCTTTCCCTCCACTTCTAACACATGGTTTCCATCCTCGGGGCTGCAGCCTGATCATGGTTCTTTCTGGCTCAGAACGCTGGTCATTATCACTTCCATATCCAGGAAAGGAGGGTGGGAAAGAAAGAGTGTGGGGGAGAGGGAGGGGGGAGTGACAGCTGTCTGCACCACCATTAAAGAGGAAATCACTTTCAGCAATTTCCATGTGCATATACTCGTCCAGCCTAACCTGGGAGGAAATATTTTAGCTGAACATCTGCAGCTGAATGGTTTTCAGTAAGGAAGTCAGGAATGTACACTGGCTAGGCAGCCAGCTGTCTGGCAGAGCAGGAGTTCCGTGGACCTTCATGAATGAAGGATTTCCTCAACTGCAAGCCTGCCTGGTCACACCGCCCTCCCTGGAAGAGGTACGCTTGCCCCAGAGTTAGAGTCCCCAGAATCTTCTCTGATGCAGGGAAAGAAAAGGAAACATTCGTCACAAAACAGATAGGTCTCAGAGTTCACCAAGTTCTTTGGGTATTCATAGCAATAAACAGGGTGGGGTGGGGAGGGAGTAGGATTAGAAGTTGGCACTGAAAACGACATCAAAGACAAGTGCAAAATAAAAACCACACTAGAAATACCGTCACTGGAGGCCACGGGTTTGCCAAGGATGACAGCATGCATGCACGCTTAAGTCTTAGTTCTCCAGATCACCTTTGGCACTGGAATCTCCTCTGTGTACTGTGCACTTAGTGTGTGCTGGGGCTAGCCATTTACTGTGTCCAGTTCTCACAGGATCCTCTGCTGACTCACTGAGGTTTCTCAAGGAGGGCAATAGGATGTTAGAAGTGCATAATGGCTTCCTCAAGTCGTGTGGTGAGAGAGTGTGATTTGGACTCACGTTCCAACTTCAGCCCGTGCTCTCTCTTCTGGTGTATCCTGCAGAATTGCGTGGGCTCAAATATTGACTTTAACATTTAACCTTAGACCATGACTAGTAAGTCTCCTGAGTGAATTGTTATGAGTGAATTGAAAATCAAAATATTGACCTTCCTATACCACAAAGAAGAAATGGAGACAGAATAAGAAAAAGTTTAGGAAAACACTTCACGTAAACAATTACTGTGATTTTTAGTCACATATTCTAATAATATGCCACTGCTTAAAAGACATGTATTTTTCACATTTTGACATCGCTGAGGTTTAATGCCAAAGCATCAAAACTCTCTCTACATCACAAACAGAAATATGAGGAAAGAATCTTGGTAGAACACAACTTTAAAAAATGGTGATTACCACCTCGGTCTTGTTATTTGTCTGTCTTAGACGTTTGTTTGCTTAGAACGCTGTGACGTTTTGCTGCTTCTGCTCAATGGCCATTGCACACTGTCCCTTTTGCATGAATCCTAAACCCACACAGGGTGTTCAGAACAGCAAATACCTGGCCTCTTCACCCCACTGGGTCACAGCATGAGCCTCTTTCCTCCCCGAGTACCTTTATGGAGTGGGGAAAGGCATAAGAAAAGCTATCAGTATATTCTCATGTATTTTCCTGATGTAGAAAAGATGAAGTCATGGCATATGGTCAGATTGCCAACACTGCCAACAATGAACCCCACATAATCAAGCACTGATTCACTTTTTTTTTTATAAAAATGAAACAGCCTTAACTCTCTCTCCTCATGACTGTCCAGTCAGATGCATAATGTATGGAAAGTTGAAACTAACAATTCTGTGTGATCACATTTCCTTGTGGTGGAGGGTTATTAGAGGTATAATTACAATCTTAACCGAATGTGTGCTGCACTCTGTTTGGTGGTGACTCAAATATTAACCTGGGGATATGACCAGTTCTCAAATCATGCCTTGGATTCAAAACCTGGAAGTAGTTTTTAAAAATTGATCAGCATTTACAACAGCCATAATCACCTCGAAATTGGTTGTTGCTACAGTCAATGAACTGAGTCATGTAGCCTGAGCCTCCCCCTAAGGTCTCTTGGGGGAGACCTTTAGCAAGACCTTTACCAACTTAAAGTTAGTTATTGGTTTATTTTTAACAAAAAGTCTGTCTAAAGGCTTGAACTAGGGAAAGTAGAGGCTTGTGTACTTTCACTAGAAGGGCACACGGACATCTCAGCCAGTTGTATTTCATCTCATCTCACAAGGTTCTAAACCTCCTCCTAGAGACTAAGGCTGGAGTAACCAATCAGAGATGGCACTTCCTCCCCCAGAACTGGGCCTTGCTGATCAAAGAGACCCTAGAACTTTTTCAGAAACACAAAGTCTTCAGCTCCACATAGGGCTTGCAGAGTTGATGTGCATTTTAAATGACAACCCTTGTTAAAATAAATAAAACAAAACAAAACAAGGTGGGTGTCTCCTTTTGCTTCAAGCCTCTGCCTATAACACTCATACCTTATCTTGGAGGTTTCTCTGAGGCTCTATAAGCTCACAGCAAGTCCTCACCCCCTGCCTCTAACCAGATCCTTGTGGAGCAGGGCAGCATACGCTAGAGCATTGCACATGTGACACTTAGGAGAGAATAGATCTGTTGGGGAATATTATTTTAACTATGTAAAGATGTATTACATTTGCTGATGTTGCGGAATATTACTTCAACTGTGTAAAGGTGTGGTACATTTGTTTATGGTGCATTTGTTTAACAAGGAACAGATGTGTGTTTAACTCTGAAGAGATGTGTTGCATTTGTTTCACCTTGCCTGCTTAAAGCACCTGATTGGTCAAATAAAAAGCTGAATGGCCAATAGTCGGGCAGGAGAGGGATAGGTGAGGCTGCCAGGTGGAGAAAATAAATAGGAGAAAAAAGAAGAGAGAAAAAAGGAAGAAAAGAGAAGAAAAGGGAGAAAGAGAGGAACACGCCCAGGATAAGAAGTCAGGCAGCTGCCAACCAGACACAAGAACTAGTGCAAATAAGATAAAGAGAGAGAGAGGCGGGGGGGGGGGGGGGGGGCGGGGAGAGAATTCTGCTGAATGAAATTAGAGTTATGGAGAAAGAGAGAGAGAGAAAACATAATTAAAGAGAAACAGGTTAATTTAAGTTAAAATAGCCAAAAATGTGCCTAAGATAAGCCAAGCACTCATAACTAATAATGCTGTGTTTGTTTAGCAATGTAAGGATGGGTGTGTGTTTAATTCTCTGAAGATGAGCTGCATTTGTTTGGCCTTGCCTGCCTGAGTCACCTGATTGGTCTAATAAAAAGCTGAATGAGCAATAGCTAAGCAGGAGAGGGATAGGTTTCTACAGTGATTTAATAATAAGTCTCAGTGTCATGATTTGGGAGCTGGTTGAAGGACCAAGAGAAAACGTCTGGTACATAGATGTTTAGTAAATGCCTGAATAAAACTATTGCCCCAAAGATGCATCTTCTTTCAAGGGAGAATTTCTTTGAGAAAGGAGAAGGGAGGCTAGATGGGAGACGCGGAGCTGTGAAACAGTATGATTGAACTGTTACCTGTTAGGAGGCTCACAGCCCTTGGCAGTGCTCATCTGTCCAAAAGCCTCGTGTTGAGGTTTGGATTAGGACACATTCCCTCCATCTCTCTGAGACCAGCATTTTCCAGTTCAATGTCTGAAGGAAAGCTTTGTTTCTCATCTAGCCTTCAGATTTCCCATGCCTGGACTCCAGCTCTTGCCAAGCAAGGAGGATTTCATTCTATGCTCTGCTTTAGGCCTAATATGTTGGTGACGTGTGTGTGTGTGTGTGTGTGTGTGTGTATTTCTCCATTTTCTTTAATAAGTACCCGCTGCATAAACATTTCCTCAAAAGCTTAATGGAACCTGAATAACAAGCTGCTGGTCTAGAGCTGTTAACTAGGTGAAAGGTAGCACTGGCGAGCCCCAGAGGACTATGGGAATGACGTCATGCGTCAAAGGCTACAGAGCAGTTGGAGAAAAGAGTATTTTTTTTCTACAGTGTAAAGTCTCTCAAGAAGCCAATGAGGAAAATGGAAAAAGAAGTGGATATATGCAGATATGTAGGTTAACGAGAGCATTGGGAATGAAGGAACTATTAACTGCCTGGGACAAGCCACTCCCTGACCAGGGGTCCCTCACCCCCACCTCCACCCTCAGCTGCCCTGCCTTCCAGGAGCCTGGGAATCAGGCCCAGCAGGAGTGTCTGTCTGTACAGCAAACCTCCAGGATCATATTCCCTGGCTGAGCTTGAAGGAAATTCCCAGCCACCACCCCCCATCCACCCACCCATAGACACCATCTGTGGGTTTGGTGGGTATTAGATTCCCTTGGTGGCCGTGACACCATCTTCCCAGGTTTACTAGAACTTAGTGTTTACTCTAGGGAAAGTAACCCCTGAATGACCCTTTATTTCACTCCCTAAATGGCAGGGTCTGTATTACTTTTCCTTGTAACAAGGCCAATCATGTGATTTTTGTGGCTGTTCACCTATAAGACCTCTTTAAAAACCTGAAGTTATAAATAAGAAGTCCCATTTTGGATCGCTGTAGCACGGTTATTAGGAATCCAAGCAAAACAAATGTCTCAGGCTGGGTGCGCCTGGGTGTGCCGTTTTGATGATGGAAAAGCCCTGCGCTCCTGAGCTCGGCAAACAGACGTGTTCTGCAGAGAGAACACAGACTACCTGGTGGCGCAGTTGAACTCTGGCATCCTTTCTCAAACTTGAGTTTTAAAACAGTTGTAAACCGGTGCACTCATTAGGAAATTAGCTTCTGCCTCCAGGTCTCAGCTTACTCCAGATAGGTTCACACTTTTTTTTCTTTCTTTCTTTCTTTCTTTCTTTCTTTCTTCCTTCCTTCCTTCCTTCCTTCCTTCCTTCCTTCCTGTGTGTGTGTGTGTGTGTCTAGGTTCTTTTGCTGGTGATTTTGATTTTGTTTTGAAGATAGCATCTTGCTGTCTGGCCTTCAGCTCTCTACCCTCTCACTTCCCCCATCTAAATTCTGGAATTTTATTTGTGCACTGCCGGCGCCCATGTCCCCTTCTTCATATTCATTCACTGGAAGATGAGCAGTTCCCTGCCTTAACCTGGGAATTTCAAAGCAGCATTTTCCCTCTCTGAAGTTTTGTGTTCTTGACAACACGTACCAGATCTTCCGGAGCTAAGACAATAAGCACAATAATAAATCAGTAATATAATGAAATGTGAAAACAATTCGTTCTAATGATAAATTTTGCACTTAGCCATTAACGTTCCTCCTCTCACACAAATGCACCATGTTCTAATAAAGCCATATAAAAAGTCACCAGGGGCTCAGGAGATTACTCAGTAGCTGAGAGTGCTTGCTGGGAAAGCATAGGGACCTGGGTTCAGTGCTCCAGAAGCCACATAAAAAGTTGGGCATAATACCAAGGCCAGCTGGATTGTGACTGAAAAAGCAGGGGATAAACCCGGACTCTCTGAATATGGCGGACAATGAGGGTTGCTGAGAAGCCAAGGACAGTGGCACTGGGTTTTGATCCTACTTCTTGTTCTGGCTTTGTGGGGGCCTAGCCAGTTTGGATGTTTTCCTAGACCAGGATGGAGGGGGGAGGACTTCGGACTTTCCACAGGGCAGGGAACCCTGACTGCTCTTCAGACTCGAGAGGGAGGGGGAGAGGAGGGGGGGAAGGGTGGGAGGAGTGGGAGGCTGGGAGGAGGCGGAATTGTTTTTTCTCAGTAAAAAAAATAAATAAATAATAAAAAAAAAAAGTTGGGCATAGACTCACACAGCTGGAACTCCAGCACCAGTACAGGGAATGGAAGTTCGGACATAGATTCACACCTACAACCTCAGAACCAGGTAGGGAATGGGAGCTTGAACATAGATTCACACCTATAACCCTAGAGTCAGGTAGGGAATGGGAGCTTGGGCATAGACTCAAAACACCTGCAACACCAGCACTGGATAGGGAGAGGGAGCTGAGATAGGAGGATTACTTGGCGCTGCTGGCTGCCAGCCTAGCTCTGGGTTTGGTGAGAGATGACGTCTCAGGGGACTAACACAGAGAATGGTAAAACGGGGCACCCAGTGTCTTCCTCTGACTTCTGCATTCACATAGCATACCCCTGCACACACAAGTGTGCATACAGCACACTCAGGAACAGTTGATCCACTTTATAATAACATTTCAGTCTGACTGCAAGTTCTCTCTCTTCTACAGAGAGCTCAGACCATGCCTTACTAACATTACAGCGTGTTCCCCCAGTCACTTCAAACACACAGACAATTTTTAGAAAAAGATACCACTTTTTATCCCTTTTCCCTAAGGAATACATACAGAGGATAAACCTACTTCCACCTGGTCTGAAGGTCAGAGAGTTTGAAATTGCTCAGAATTGTTGACCACAACCAGGGCTACACATCCTGACCTATGGTGTGGCTACTTAGTCTCTTTGACATTAAGATGGCCCATATAGGCAAATCCACTCCACCCTGACCAATGGTCAAGATATCCCCATTCCCTCCCATATCTTCCCCACCTCAAATTCATAGCCTTTTTTCTTCTTATTTTTGTTACATGTATGTGAGTTTACTGTCTATACATGTGAGCACAATTATATAAATACAGCCTACAGAGTCCGAAAAAAAAAAAAAAGATATTCAAGCATACTTCTGCTCCTTCTTTTGAAGCAGGAGCTTTGACCTTTGGAGTGGCTGCCTTCAGGATACTTGGTCTAGGTTGGTTTCACTGCGTAAACAAAAGAATGTTTTTTTCCATGGGTTAATTGCTTGATGACTCAAAGTATTGAAGCAAGTAACTGTTCCAATTGTTCCTTGTATGATGTTAAAGCGGTCTTTCGTCTTCTTCCCCCTGTTGTATTGGGCATAAAGGTGTATGGAAAATTAAACGCAGTTCATAATTTTAAATTATTTACTGTTGGGAGTCACTGCCTCAATGTCTGTCCTCCAAGGTAAGAAGGGCATTGCCACAGTTAACATTTTATGGAACAAGTTATTAGATATGCAAATGTAAAGTGCTCCTACATGTTGGCAAATTCTCTGACAGACAAATCATTCCAACAGTAACCTAAGAAAATATCCCAGTGCGTGCTCAGTCTCTCCATGTCTTGATCAACGCTCCCGTTTTTGTTCTCCTTTCTGCCCAATTATTAGACAGGGATGACATTAATTACATTTATTTTATGAGTTGAACCAATTTATTTATGTGCCCTCTTGTCTCCCTTCTTTGCTGTCATTGTGGCTTGCAGCCATTTCCTTTAGAGCTCCGTTTCCTTGACTAAAAAGGACAGAGTGCGCAGTGAGGGCTGCCACCTTTAACTGACATAAAGATTGCGTCTGCCTTGTTCTCATGGTGATTTGTCTTTTAGCTTTGCTGATATTTTGGCATACTCAAATTTTGTCAAATAGTTCTCACCTAAGACTATTTGTCTCTGAAGCAGAGGGCTTACAGAAATAACAAGGTCAGTGTTTTAAATGAAATGTTGGCTTGCAGCTGAATACATTCCATTTGTAAATGGGCAGGTAACATTGTGTCAACAGAAGTGATGCTTCATGTATACCAAAATATTGATTTCTTTCCCCCTCATCTCAAAGGCTGTTTGAAAATTCTCACATCAAACCAAAAAGCATGCTACACGCTCATCTCTGTTCATAGGAATGTGATTACCCAACATGGCAAACCACATTAAAGTGTTTGCCTTCACTTGAGCTTGTATAATTTCACTTTATTGGTCCTCACCTTGAAGAAGCTTGGTAAACTTACTTGAAAGGGTAGTCAAATTTACTGAATGATTTTAAACCTGAAGAGTCTAGTGGCTTTAGATTTAGTTCTAATATAGACTCACTGTGAAGGCTAGAACTTAAAAAAACAAAATTAGCTTAAGCAGACTTTTGAAGTTCCTAAAATAGGGCATCAGTTTCCAAAGCTTCCATAGCTCACTACCGTTGAGATCCCAGGATTTAGCTACATTATTTGCTCAGCCTCGAAACCAAACTTGTTTCTTATTTTTTCCCCGTGTGTGGATGTTTTGCCTGCTCATGTGTCTGTGCACCATGTGCATGTCTGGTTCCTGGGGAGCCCAGAAGAGGGTGCTGGACCCATGGAACTGGAGTTACAGACCATTGTGACCAGCCATGTAGGTACTGGGAATTGAACCTGAGACCTTTGCAAGAGCTGCCAGTGCAATTAACTGCTGAGCCATCTCACCAGCTCTGGAGCCAAGCTGTTTTCTCAGTCACATTTTGTAGCTTTCATAATCAAACTTCTTATCTGTGAAATATATGCATCCAAGTTTTCATGACCCTGCAGAAAAACATCCAGTAAAAAATGATAAATCTGTAGGCTAGTTTTCATCATCAAGTTCTGTCACAAATTTTATTTCTGACACACTAAATGGCTTGCTTCTATGTCACAAATCTTAAAATCTTTTCAGCATTTGGCCTCAACTTAGCCACCTTACTTAAATGATGTCTCATTGCCAGTATTAGCACTTTTGAGGGGGTTCGTGAAAGCCGGCATGATTCAAGCTTGGGCCCTTATGAAATTCATACTCTTGACAATTTGCTTGACATTATCCATTTTAACACGTTATACATAAATCTTAATGTGCTATACATGATCTTTCTCCACCGCGCTCCCAGCCCTCCTCTCACCCCGTTCCTCACAACTGTGAAACAGCAAAGGAGAAGAGCAGAATCCACAACCTTGTCCTTGCTCTTCCTGCCTGAAAAACACAGGCTTGCTGTGCTCCAGCCTCCTTGCTAACTCGGAAGAGTCTGCTCCTCCCAAGGCTCATGGTGTTTTTTCCTGGTAGGGAAGGCTCTCCTGCACTAGGAAGCTGCCATGGTTTGGATGTACCCCTTGAATTCATGTATTAAGACAGTTCTCCTGGGGGCCGCACTGTTGAGAGATGGGGCCTAATGAGGGTCATCAGGTCATGAAGACAGAGCCCATGAGGATGGCCAAATGTGTCATTACAGGGATGTGCCCGTTATGTAGAGAGAAGGTGGCTGAAAAAACTGGTTGGCCCCTTACTGGTTGGCACTTTGCCCTTGGCCCTTTTGCCACATTAAGAGGTACCACAAATCCTCTTGTCATGAACAATTGCTGCATCCCTATGTTTACCAACCTGGAGTATCATGAGGGGAGTAAATTTCTTTTCTTTCTGTCATGGCAGTAAAAACGTACCTGTGGTCTAAGGTCTCCACAGCTTGTCATTTAAGAAAAAAAGGAAGTGAAAGCAAAAATTCTGAGTAATATACACAGACTTCAATAGGTATGCATGCAATGAATTCAGCAGTGCCCCAAATTCAGATGACTTCCCACAGCCAGAAAGCTCTGCCTGGCTGAAAAGCTGAACAGTTACATCTGAGGCATGAATCTGGGTCTCCATTCTGAGTTCTGCACCTCACTCTTAAACCACATTCGGTTTTCTCAGCACTGCGTGGGTAAGAGGGAACTTGGTGCGTAATAGGAAGAAGGCAGTATTCAGAGTTAGGCATAACTTTTAAGCAAATCAAATGCATGTAAATCCTTGTCAACTCTCTTCCAGCCTGTTAGGTTCAGCATCTGGTATGAGCCATAATCTGTGGGAATACAAATCAGTAAGTCTCTTTCCTTGGGTACCACACTCTCCAGTTCTTCTCTGGATGTCTGTCTTCTTTTTGTTAGATGGTAAACTTCTTATATGAGAAGATTGTACATGCTACGACCTCTTGCTCCCCTTCAGAAGCCAAAGCCCTATGATGCCAACAGTCACCCCAATGCATGGTGGTAACTGAGACATGCATGATTCTTTGACACAGACATGTTCAGATAAGGAAAAGAACCTCCCATGTAAGTCAGAGCTCTTGCTCACTTGCCTTTCCCTCATGACTCTGTGTTCTCTTTGGTGTCAATTCAGCTCCACAAGAGTGTAAGAAAAGGATCGGACTTTGGAGCACCCAGCCCTTTCATCACAGCAGACCCTCTAATTTAGAGGAAGAAGATACTGTAGGAACACCCAATGATTTGGCCACATGCAAGAGCATGCATATATAACCCTCTGGCATGATGGTATTAGGGCATTATAGCTAAGTGCTTTGATTTCCTTATGTCCTTTTCCTGAGCTTATCCATTCATCATTTTTATATATTGACTGTTAGAGTCGTACACAGGGCTTTGTTTTCAGCCTTTCCATGTCTGTTGCATCAATGGCTGCAAGGAATCTTCTGGAAGCCAAACCTTCCCAGTCAATTACTCTGGGATCCAAGGGGCTCCTTCATTTTGGCAGATGGTACCCATGACTTCCTTCATCTTCTAGTCAACGGGAGATTATAAGCCACTTCCAAATTGCTTGCTCCCAGTGTGTATATTCCAGTCTTCTTCCTCTGGCTGGAGTTGAGAGAGCCAGGGAGGGAAGTATCTCTGCCTCAACAGAGCCACTGCCTCTGCACACAACCACAGTCTGATGCCCCTCTCTGGGATACATATAGGGAGTCGCTGAGCCAAGAGTTTATTATCTGGCTTAGCATGAATGTACAGAGAGGAAAGCTGAGTACAAAACCAAATGTTCAGTGTGTTCCTAATTCCATGTGTTTCAAAGTGCCTGAAGCAGGAATGTTATGGAACGGGGGTGAGACACATCCCTAGTGGCAAATCAAGGGTTCATCTCTTTAGCTTTGGATAACGGCCAGGCCTTCAGCAATCAACTGATTCCATTCTCTCCTACTCCCTAATTGTACTCTTATTGACAAGGCTGAACCTTTTTTCACGGTATAGTAAGCCTTGATGGTAGAGCCTCTCTGTTCTCAGGCTGCCGCTAAAGCATGTCTTCACTTCCAAGGGTAATGAACTCTTTTATAATCAATGCGTTGCTTTATGCACATTCTCTTCGGCTTCCAGGAACTGCCTTGTAATTATGCCGCTCAGTATTGCATGTCAGGGGTTTGCTTTGCCTTTTAATATTTTATGAAGAAATTCGGGTTTTGACAGTCAAAATATTTAACCCAGAGGACCCCAAAACCCAGACTATTATTCCGTAAAGTAGCCATCTAGGCTGCACACTTGTACATCCCTGGCTTCCCCGATGCATACTCATGTGCTTTGATACTCTCTGAGCAGACTCAACCACATGCTGTCCAGATGGAAACCTGGCTGGATCATTACATTATATTGAAATAACCCAATACCACCTGTTTCTGTCGGGGTGCCTGCCAACATTTCCCCATAAAACATTTATTTTGCTAATATTTTAGTTGGTCACCACAGAAGGACACTTGAAGTTAAAGATTTACCATGTGTCGCAGCCACTCACAGCCAAGAGAGGCAAATAGACAAACAAATAAATAAATCCATAAGAAAATCTCTCCGAAACCAGGCAGTGGAGTTGGAGAAGAGCAAATGTCAATCTGTTCTCTCTGACCGTGATGTGTCACGTAGGCATGATGTAAGCACAGGCTGGGGAATTCCAGAGCAAGGATTCCTGGAAATCTTCACAAAATGAATTATTCTAGTATCTCTGGTGCTCATCTTTAGATCGTAAAAGTGTTTTCAATTGTGTGAGGAGAGTTTCCGCTTCCTTGGCAAGTTCTTCATCCCCTCCAAAATCGTTGAATTTGTAAACAAGATAATAGGGCATAGAATTCATTTGGTGACCCTGCCCTATAGAAGTACCCTTGCACAGGCAGGTACACACACACACACATGCGCACACACACACACACACACGAGATCATTATTGAGTCATGAAGAACCAAGATGTGGAATGGAGGGTCAGCTTTAGAAACTAACACTGAGCATGACATTCAAGGTTATAACGTATTCTCAGAAGCAGAAACGAGGTTTATTATTGTCAGGATTAAGAATGCAATTGGAAACTCTTCATTCCAACGTCATCTTTAGAATGCTGCCTAGTGCCCTGTTTCTCTTTCTGTTACTCTGAAGCTGCCTCACAGAGCCTGGCCACAAGCCCCAAATTGTCAGGCCATTGGTGCAGTTTGCCAAAGGTGTCATGTGCGGCAGGACCTGAGAATAGGGTGCTCAGCACCCAGCTGCACTTCCTCTCCACTGCCTTGCAAACCAGACCACGGAATCCACCTTCTTAGCTGTTTTGAACTTCGCCAGTGCCTTTGAACTTTCTCCCTCACTCAGAACATCTCCTCCATAGTGTGACACCGAGAATCTCCATATCTCCCAGAATTTCAATTTATTGAAAAGTGGTCACGCTTTCTGCCATTATGCTTGGGGATTCGATGACCAATCAGCACCTTGCCCTGGTTAAGAGTCCAGCACTCTGTTTCCCCACCTCTGACTTCTACACGGAATGATTACTACAAGTCCGAGAAAGCGGAAAGAAACAGCTTTAAGCCGGAGTGCCACTCATAGAATGTGTCCATTTTTCTGCTCAAGGTGCCCTTATCACCAAAATGCCAAGTTGGCACTAAAAGTAATTTACATTTTAGGTATTTGCTTTAAAAGCCAACTTATAACCTGTAGTGCCTGTAGACATAGATTAAGCCTCACGGACAAGCAATATACCTCTCCTAGCAGCTCCTATTCACGTTTATACATTCTTCTTAAAGACAAATAATCACATAATTAAAGCAGTCTATTGCTCAATATGTGTCTTCTGTGCAAAACACACTGACACTGTCCATCCTGTTGTGTGGTTTGAATAGAAGTATGAAATACTAAACAACCACTTCATAATAAAATCACTTGGCATTCAGATTGGTATTTTCCCCCAACAGATTATCATTGTTAATCAAAGCAGTATTAAAGAGGGCACAGCTAATCCAAAGGTGGCCTGTGTGCTATGCAACTATAGCATCTTGGGACCAATGGGCAACAGTAGCTGACTGTAGTCAAAAGTGTAACATGAACGGGCCTAGCTTGTTGTTGGGGTTTTTATCCCGCCCGGTACCCCACAACTGTTTAGCCCCAAAGAAAATCACACATAGGTCCCCATAAATTATAAGCTGATTGGCCCATTAGCTCTAGCCTCTCACTAGCTAACTCTCACATCTTGATTAACCCATTTTTCTGATCTATGTTAGCCATGTGATTCAGTACCTTTTTCAGTGAGGCAGATCACATCCTGCTGCTTCGGTGGTCTGGGCAGGAGTGGGAGGAATCAGCTTCCTCCTTCCCAGAATTCTCCTGTCTCCTTGTATCATTTCTATTTCCTGTTTGGTTTTCCCACCTATACTTTCTGCCTGGCCAATCAGCATTTATTTAAAACATGATTGACAGAATACAGACAATTCTCCTGCACCAAAAAGAACAAAAAGAGACCTTTAGTTCTCTGTCAATATTAGCCTTGATTTTTCTTTCCTGTTCTAAGATTGTGGATCTAGATTCTTAAGGTCAACCTAAATTCATCAAGATCACTTGTGGTTTTGTATTGCCCCTTAGAGATCAATAGATGGCAAGCGTGAGATCTAGCTTCCAAACTCAGTTTAATTTGAAGGAACACCTACCCTGCATTTTCTCTGGGAGTTCTACCTTCCACATCTCTCTTTGGTTCCGATTAACCCCACTTACCCCATTTATTCCTTTTCTTCAGATGAAACATCAAACATGGACAGCAATAGCAAACACACATGGGACACTGTTGGACACCAATACCCATCAACCTCTCTGTTTGCTTCCATTAGCTACTGATCAGATTGATTCCCTTTCAACAATTATTGTTCTGACCCCCAGACTCTTTTTCAAGAGCAAGAACACCATTTCCCAGGCTGAATGGGGAAATGTGAAATGTTTGCTGATCTTTAAAGGCTTCTTATCACTCTGCCATCATCTGTCAGGGAACCTGACTGACTTGATGTGGGATTCCCTTCTGTATGCTGTGAATACCATTGGATAGTAAAGAAACTGTCTTGGCCTGTGATAGAGCAAAAGAGTAGAGCTAGGCGGGGAAAACTAAACTGAATGCTGGAAGAAGGGAGGCGGAGTTTAGGAGATGCCATGTAGCCACCACGGGGAAGAGGCATCTGAAACCTTGCTGGTTCTGATTCTTCTTCCCTTCTCTTCCCTCATCCCATTGAGAAGCTTCTGTAGAACACATATGGGATTAGAGTATACAAAAGGGAACCAAAGCTAAGAATCCACATTGAAGCACAAAGCCAAAAGGGGACCTATCTGAACTTGTGAGGGTTTTCTTCATTGAACTAGTCATGCTGATGAGAATCCATGACATTTTCAAATGTTTTCATTCCATGTTAAAGTTTTATATCAGTCTGTAAGCTGAGAAGTAAAAGAGCATGCTCACTTACCTCATTTTGTATTGTGGTGATTTATTGTTCTTCATTGTTCTAAAGGAACTAAAGACCTCTTTGATCAATCTCTAAGGAAACCAGTGTCTCCTAGCCAAGTGTTTCTCAAAGCGTGGATCTAATTATCAGCCATAGCAAGCTGACCCATAAGCACATATGCATTCACACATGAACACACACACACACACACACACACACGAGAGAATGAAGAGAGAGAGAAGAAGAAGGAAAGCAACCATATACAGGCAGATACAAGGAAAAACACTCCTTAAAAGAAAGACACAGAGAGAGAAACCACACATAGGCAAAAACACAGAGAAACACACACATACAGATACACACATACACACACACACACACCATGAGAGAGAGAGAGAGAAGAGGCGGGAAGAGAGACAGGGAGAGAGACACTACACATAGGCACAAACAGAGAGAAACACACAAACACTAGGACTTTTTGAAACTGAAGTTGTGGGGTCCTGGCCAAGACCAACTGAATCAGAACTCTAGAGAAGTGGTTCTTAAACTTCCTAATGCTATGACCTTTTAATACAGTTCCTTATGTTGTGGTGACCGCCCAATCATGAAATTATTTCCATTGCTACTTCATAACTGTGATCTGCTTCTGTTATTAATTGGAATGTAAATATCTGATATGTGGGATGTCTGATATGTGAGCCTTCAGCCCCACTGGTTGAGAACTGCTGCTCTCAGATAACCCAGCCTCTGTCATCAAAAGTGTTCTAGTGTATTCTGTTGTGCCCAAACCCCTTGAGAACCACCAGCCTTGCCTGCAGGAGACTGTCCTCATGTATCCCAACTGCTTCATCATCTGAACCAAATATTTAATTGTATTTTCAAGAATGATCTGTAGATTCTTTCTTTCTACCGCCTTCCCCTCTCTCCTTTCTCTGCCAAGGGTAGGGTGGCTCTAAGATTTCTGTGCCAGTGTTAAAGGCAGCAACTCAAGAGCATTCCACGTTAAGACGAGTCACCCTCCCGCACCACGTGTAGTGCTGTTCCTGCTGATTTCAGGTGCCTCCTTGATTTCTTTTGCTCTGTTCCAGGACAACCTACACTGCCAATCCACAGTCTCTTTTTATCACTGGAGCCAGCCGGGTGGTGATGGCACATGCCTTTCATCCCAGTATTTGAGAGGCAGAGGCAGGCGGATCTCTGAGTTCGAGGCCAGCCTGGCCTACAAGAGCTAGTTCCAGGACAGACTCCAAAGCAACACAGAGAAACCTTGTCTTAAAAAA
>NW_004949107.1:3897034-3903900 GCF_000317375.1 Microtus ochrogaster | reverse complement strand
GCTGATGAGGGAGAGGGACTTGATCGGGGGAGGGGGAGGGAAGTGGGAGGCGGTGGCGGGGAGGAGGCAGAAATCCTTAATGAATAAATAAATTTTAAAAAAAATTAAATAAAATAAATAAATCTGGAGCCAGCACCCATTCTTTGTTCCCAGTTCCCAGCGCTCCTTTTTCATTTGCAGCCTCTACGGTATATGTCTCCTTTCACCTCATGCCAGTATGAGCTTCTGAAACCCTGGCTCCCTCGGTCCGCTTCCTCCCCATTCTTCCCCACACAAATACCTCCTTCTGCTCTGCAGCTCTCTCCCAACCCCTTGTTCGCTGTTCTGCTTTCTGTTCTTTTGTTCCAGTCTGGTCCTTGTTCCGCTCCCCTGGCATCACCCAGTTTTGGCTTTGAGCTTTTTTATTTTCCTGCAAGAGAAGTATTTTCTCCTTTGAGGCCATAATCTGCTCTTTGTATTACCTAACTCCTGGAAAGGCTTGCTACCAAGCCTGATGACCTGAGTTGGATCCCTCAGACCCACATGTTGGAAGAAGAGAACAAGCTCTCATAAATAGTCCTCTGACTGTCATACACACATCGTGACATGCGTGAACACACACACATCACATACGTAATGTTTATTTTATTTTGTCCTTGCAAAAACACATAATACTTTTAATTTTAACTGAAATAAAATTATATCATTTCATCCTTCTCTTTCCTCTTTCCAGTCCTTCCCAGGTCCCCACCGCTTTCAAGCTAACAACTTCATTCTCTTTGATAATGTGTGTGTGTCTGTTTTATTTAAATATATAATACATATAAATTCAACCTGTTCAGTTTCAGGGTTGATCACTCTGTGTTAGACAACCAGTAAGGAAAACCAATTCCTGCAAGAGGCTAATTCTCCCTTCCCATAGACATTAGTTGCCTATAGTTCTTTGCCTAGAAGTAGGACCCTGTGGAACTTTGCCCCTTTTCACGTAAACATTTTTACTCATATTATCATTGGTTTAGTCGTGTTTATGAAGTCATTTCTAGGAGAGACAGTCTCCCAGCAGACTTCCTGGTGTTCTGATTCATAGGAGTCTCTCTGGGCTGTCTTCCGTGATGCTCTCTGGGTCACAGATACGGGATTTGTGGTGTAGATGTGTCTGCTGGGGCCTTTGTAATCTTTAATCTTAACATAAACTGAAATAAAAACATATTCACATATGAATATGGTTTGAATGAGAAAAAATGAAATCATTAATAGTTCAGGTAACGTGAGGTTTACTGTGGAGTTTGTCACACAACAGGTGATGGTAAAATGTGCAGACACCAAGAAGTGAGAAATGGTCACTACTGTGGGGAAATGTCTTTGGCAGAGGTGCGCATGCTCCACAGACGCAGTTGAGATGACAGCCAGGGAAGCAGGGAGAAGACAGAGCCCAAGAAAAGATTTTTAACTCTCCTATTTATAAAGCCCAGGAAGTCTTCCTTTTAAAATGACCAAACAAGCCAAAGCTTACCCTTAGTTGCAAACATGTGGAAGGACCCCTAAGAGCCAGACAGAGGTGAAACCCAGAGACTTCAGATGGTGAACAATGATAGTCTTGGAGCGTAACATTTGAACACTCTCTAAAAGCTCCAGTGTCAAGAAATGCAAGGACTTGGCCCTCATCCAAGCAACAGAGTGGTTTGGGCTTGTGTTTTCGAATGTCAGCCTTGGTGTTCCTTATCTAACATGTCTCCTACCAAACCTTTAGTACGATTTTACACAATCTCTGTTTTGATTTCAGAGACTCCAGGCTGGTCACACTGACTCCATGCCTGAAAGATAAAGTACTGACATGCTCTGGATGTGATGTCATGGTTAGAGCACAGGAAAGGATTATCACTGGGCAGATAAAAGAAAAACATCTTGAAAGAGAACAGAAACTTTCCGACCTAACATGGTAAAAAATGTCTGTGCACCAGAGAAAGGAAACTCAGAAATGCGTGCCTGCATGGTTTGCATTTTCACGAGCTTAAGGAAGAAAATACACACAAGGAGGGAAAAGGAATTGGTTCCATCTATTGAGACGCATTCCACTAACCTTGAAAAAAAGGTGTTTGTCCTTTTGTGTTTGTCCTGTCTCAGGATCAGTTAACAGGTAACAGTTACTTGCTATATTGTAGCACTTCGCACCAGTAATCACATTCTAGCCTATCCGTGTATTCAAAAGATAACCATACAACTAATGGCTGAGACCCACAGGATTCAGCAAGGAGTGGTGGGCAAGTCAGGGTACCAGAACCCGGAGCTAGGATGAATTAGACAGAAATCGAATGTGGTGACCTGCCTTCATTCCAGAAGTTTACTTCTGGAAACCATTCTGTGTTCAGCAATGGTTCTTCCTCTAAACTGATAGGATTTAAACGTGAATTCCCTATCATGTTGACTTCCAACAAGGCCTACAAGCGATGCTGGGATTATATACTTCAAATCTGAGAGAGGAGGCACACAAATGGCCACTCATTCAACTCCTTGGAAACAATCGGCTTTCACAGTGGGTTCTTACGGGGAAATTTTATTTGAAGAAAATAATCAAAACAAGGATGATAACTTTGGAGATCTTTGCTGATTTCTGCCGATATTTACTCTTCTTCATTTTCCTGGGTAAAATAAGTAGATGTTCTCTTTTTAAAAATAAACTAACCACAGTCCACCCTAGAGTGGTATCCAAGACACGACATGAAATGCGGTCTTTCTGTGAAACTCACAGGGACGTTCTTAGGTTTTCAAAAGCAATGGAATTGGGGAACTCCAGCAACACCGATGCCCCAAGCCATGGAGATGGGGAGAGAAATCTCAACTAAGTACAGCTCGGATTTTCTAGCCCCTGCCCAAGGGATTCCAACAACACATCCCAGCCAGGTGCCCTGGGCACTGTTATGATCTCTTTCTGATAAGGAAGCATGGTCCTGCCCAGTGCCATGATAGATTGAGCAGGACAAAGAGACCCACACACAGGCCTGGTATGGTCTGCCCTGGGCTCGAAGGAAAAAACACAGTTCCACTTGGCATCTTGCAGCGCCAAGCATATGGGTACTACTATGGTGAGCAAATGTGTGGTCTGGTATGGGAGAAAGAAACAGAATGTTTTGTGGGCAGAGGCATTTCTGAAGAAGTGAGGAACCGGCTGAGGTAGGTGGCTTGATTGTCTCCCAGGGCCATGATGCTGCCTGGACCTGAGCTGCTGCTGGGGACCCCACATCTTCATGACCCTGATGCAACCATGGTCTGTGTTGATGCCCAAAGTTCCTGATACCACCAAAGACTGAGAAAATCGGGCTGTACAGAGTTGGCCCTGCCCCTCACGGGCTGTAATACTAGGGAGAATTGGTCCTGCTTATCACTAATGGAGCAGGAGTCCTACACCTCACCTGGGCAGCCCAATAGCACTTACCCTGTTTGTAGGACCATGGGTGAGCTGGGCAGGAGGGCATGAGAATGGGGGCACAGGTTGCACCTCTATCGTATGCCAGGTGGTGGCACGGGTGAGGAAAAGACGCCCTCCTCCCCGTTGCCCATGCCACTGTAGCAGGTGGGGAACCTGACCCAATCCCTCACCAGATGCAGCATTTGGGAAGAATGGGCCCTGAGCCTCATTTGGGCAACACAGTAGAGTTGAACCTGTAGACAGGTGCTCGGGTGAGCCAACCCTGAGAGCAGAAGAGGAGCATACATTGCTGGTACCACAACCCTCGACTGCAGCCTGGTGGTGGAGTGAGGGGGAAATGCCCTCCCTCCTCATCCCTACCACCTCCAAGCTGGCGAGGGAACTGACCCTCCCCTTCACTTTCACTGTCTGCCACACTCGGCCAAACTGGCTCTGCACCTCGTCTGGGCAGCAAAGGGGAGCTGACCCTGTTGGAGGGCAGGGGTGTGCTGCCCCTAGAACGTGAGCCTGAGAGATCTAGCCCACCCCTCATCTACCATACAGGTATTATGGGCAGGGAAGAGACGCCTCCCCCCCCCAAACCCTCTGTAGCTGAGGTGGGTGGGAGAGCTGCCCCTGCTGCTGACAAACTGCAGTACTCAGGATAGCGGCCCCTATACCTCCCGGGGGAAACACAGTAGAGCTGGCCCTGATGGTCCAGATATATGAGAGGGCACCAAGACGGGGTGAGAGCAAGAGAACCAGCCCCACCCTTTGATCGTTGCTGCAAGGGCTGAACTAGCCAGGGCAATGCTGGAGATCTCACCCTGATGGCAAAGACAGGGGAGAATTGGCCACCTGACTAAGCCTTCAACTACCCAGGACCAGAATCAAGGTTATGAGTTGGTCTACCCTAGAATCCACCCCATCTATGGTCTGCCAGAGCATGTTGAAAGGGGCTGGTCCTGTAAACTGAAAATTGTAGAATTTCCATGACACAGGGTAACAACAGGATATCCAAGAGGGGTCCAAGTGAGCACCTAGCATTGACAGTGCAGCAGAAATCAGAGGCCTCAAACTAGACCAAAGACTCTTTGCAATGAACACTTGCCAGTAAAGATATATGGACGAAAGGGTTTACTGCATGACTCACTATGTCACACTGCAGCTTCCATAATAAGATTTTTTCTTTTTTCCCTTAAACTTTCCTCTATTTAAGGGCCAGGATTGCAATGGCAGAGGGTGGATACAAAACAAAACAAACAGAAAAAGAAACTCAATAGAACCCCTTTTTCTTGGTGATTTATTATTTCTACCAGTTTCCCAATTATTGTCTACATTTTGAAAGTTTAGTTCTTATCAAACAATGTTGTACTTCTCATGTAAAAAGTTTCATATTCAATAAAACTAGGATTACAGCAAACCAAAATACTTACAAAAATATTAAATAAAAAAAGCACATGCTTGCTTTCTTCTTGACTAAACAACAAAAACAAAAACACATAGGAAGGAAACAGCACAACTCTCCTCAGTAGACACTGGGTCTCACAAACAGGACTAGACATCTGAGTTCAAGGACTGAGGCAGACTTTATCTGAACATCTCTTCCTTGGCCTTTGCCCTGAGTTTCCAAGCTTGTTACATATTTTGAATCGCTTCTGGAAACCGTGGTTCAGGCTGCTCCTTGTTTTGTCTTCAGCATTTGTAGCCTCAGACAGTCACAGTAAGGAGACATGACCTCACTAGGCATAGATTGTGTTGGTGAAAAGAAGCCCAGCTTGTTGTCCGACAGTCACCACACTGGTGTGAAGTGGTGGTAGACAGGTTTACATGTGCAACCACCCCCTTTCCATCCATGTCATAGATGGACCATTAGACAGGAAGGAAGGGGATCTGGGAGGAGGATAGAGGGCACTAGAAGATGGAAGGATTTCTCACTATGCTGCTCAACCAACCGTAGAAGTCCAAGCAAATGCCAACCGGTAACACCACCATGATCAGTCTTAAAGATCTGCAGTCCATGGTTAAAGAGAAGACAGAGAGGTATTGACTGGCTTGTTTTCCAAAAAAAAAAAAAAAAAACCAATTTTGCTTTTTTTAAATTGCCTTTTATTGAAATATGCCACAGTAGGAAAATTGTACGAGAGGAAAAATGACATATATGTAACTTCTTCAAACTTGGGGGTATAACTCGTACGTACCTAGATCCCAAAGTTTCAGTGCAGTCAGAACTAACATTAGGACTCGTCAGGATCCAGGGCATTATGTTCTCCCGTCATCTGTTTATTTCCGGCCATTCTCTGTAACCAATCTACTGTAGATACCCAATAATTACTTTTTGAATGAATTCTCCTAGTGGCTCATTCCTGCAATGTCCACCCATGGAAGTAGGCTTATTTTAGTAATTATTAAGTTTCAAGCGTATTAAGGTTATTTTAAAAATCTGGTTTGAATCAGCAATTTCAGCAAATCGTCTTTATGCAAGAAGTTGGAAGGGAGTCTTTTGCATTGACCTTTCCCTCATATTTAAAATGTCTCTGGATCTGACAGTAGATATCAAGAGATTTGGAAAAGGTCATACCTCTTGCCTGAGTAGCTCAACTTTCAGTTATCTACCCCAAGGAAGTAATAAGAGATGTGAACAAAGATTTATGTCTGGAGATGTTCATCACAGGACTATTGAGAACACCCATGGATGAACATGGCCAGGCACGGGGTCAAATTTAAATCAACCTGGTGTCAAGGTACAGTCACGTAATGGCAACTCTGTGATCATTATATGTGATGTTTCTGCAAGTTGTTCTTTAAATATTGGGGAAACATTTCGTGTTACAATGATAAATGAAAATTAAAGGAAAATTTCTATTGATAAAGTATGGCCAACGCCACAGTATAGATAGAACTATAGGAAGAAAAAGAGATACACCTAAAGAGGACAAACAAGAAAAGAGTTGGGGTTATCCTTAATGATGAAGTTAAGATGCTTTTTGCTTTCATCTTTTCAAACTTTTTAAGTTTCCAAGTTGTTTGTATACTCAGGAAACAAGATTCTTTTGTAGTCCAGAGAGGGTTTTTTTTTTCAATATTTATTATGATTCAGGTTTCAAGAGATCTTGTCTTTCTCTACTTCCCATGTAGATTAGATCCATATATGTCTCTCTTAGGGTCCTCATTGTTGTCTAGGTTCTCTGGGATAGTGATTTGTAGACTGGCTTGCTTTGCTTTATGTTTAAAAGCCAAGAGGCTGTCCACTCTCTCCATACCTCTTCAATATAGTGCTTGAAGTTCTAGCAATAGCAATAAGACAACAAAAGGGGATCAAGGAGACTCGTATTGGAAAGGAAAAAGTTAAGCTTTCGTTATTTGCAGATGATATGATAGTATACATAAGCAACCCCAAAAAATCTACCAAAGAACTCCTACAGCTGATAAACACCTTTAGTAATGTGGCAGGATACAAGATCAACTCCAAAAAATCAGT
>NW_004949107.1:3879205-3890770 GCF_000317375.1 Microtus ochrogaster | reverse complement strand
ACAATGACACTGGGTTTAGATCCTACTGCATGTACTGGCTTTGTGGGAGCCTAGGCAGTTTGGATGCTCACCTAACTAGACCTGGAAGGAGGTGGGTGGTCCTTGGACTTCCCACAGGGCAGGGAACCCTGATTGCTCTTCGGGCTGATGAGGGAGGGGGACTTGATTGCGGGAGAGGGAGGGAAATGGGAGGCGGTGGCGGGGAGGAGGCAGAAATCTTAAATAAATAAATAAATAAATAAATAGCCACTTATGAGTGAGTACATGTGGTAATTGTCTTTCTGTGTCTGGGTTACCTCACTCAATACTATGTTTTCTAGATCCATCTATTTGCCTGCAAATTAGATGTGTGTTTTTTCCCATTAAATTTTGGCTGACCATATCACAGACTCACAGACTAGCAGGCTAATGGATGCTAAGTTAAAATTCATCCAGCAAACCCTTAGACAATGTTAAAGGTTACTTGCTTTGTTTCTAATTTTAGGGTATTTTTTATGACTGGAAGATAGCCCCTATGACCTCCTGCTGTGAACAGAAAGAAATAATGCAATCCAGCAATGACATATCGTAAGCCTATAACAAGGGAAAGAAGATGGAGAGAATATTCTAGAAACCTCACTGCACCTTAGCCTGTCTACCATTCACAGAACCACCGTCACTACCATGACAACCTCATCCATGAGAATGGCAGCACTTGTATGAAACATTCATTACATGCCACATATTTTCTCATGCTGTCTGCTACAACACCCTGAGGTGCTCTTATGCCTGCCTGTGCATGGTGCTCAATGCCTCCATCACAGAAATAAGCAAGCTGAGAATAGAGAAGCTAAGTTTCACACCATCTCAAAGTCATCAGTTTCATGGGTGTTTCATGGTGACTCTGCTTATGTCCATTCCACCCCTTTGAGGCAAACTCTTAGCCACCAAGATCCTTGCTCAGTTCCACCACTGGATGGAGTTTAAAAAAAAAAAAACAGAAAACGCTGACCCAATGGTAGTGAGACCAGTGCAAAAGTTGGTTAGAAGTGGTAGTTGTGACTATGTATTCACTCCTGTGCTTTGCTTGTGTGAGAAATGGAGAGTGGAAATTTAGCCAAGAAACAGCTGTTCTTTTTTTTTTTTAATGTTCTCCCTCTCCTTTCAAGGCCTATGTTTCACCTTAAGTTTCTGCCAAAACCCTTCCTGTGTAAAATAACTCTGCTTCACAAAGAGAAAAGAAATGTGTGTATCCATGGAATAGTATGACACGCTCTTAATAATAAAGAAAATTAATCATGAGTTGCTAATGGCAAGAAAAAGCAAGAGGCAAGAAGAATTTACAGCATGACTCCAATTTTACTGAAGAAGTTTGAGAAGGCAAAGAGAGACAAACCAGATTGCCGATCCATTCACCTAGGCTACAGGGTAAGGACGGTGGTTATCTCACAACAGAACACTCATGGGCTGGAGAGGTAGGAAAAGGGTTATGATAAAAAAGAACATGAAGGAAGCTTTCCAGAAAATTGGCAATATTCTATTTAATAAACAAGGTAGAGAATTCAGGAGTGTTGGCCATGACATAGTTATTTAAATTGACAGAACTGGAGAGATGATTAGCAGTGAACAGCACTGGCTGCTCTTCCAGCAGGTTCAATTCCCAGGACCCACGTAGCAGCTCCCAACCATCAGCAATTCCAGTTCGGGGGCATGCCCTCTTCTGATCTTTGTGGGCACTGCACACATGGGTGCACAGACATCCATGCAGGCAAAACACCCATACACATAAAATACACACAAAATTCATACAATATATTCTGATCACACTTCATCTCCTCCCAGTTCCTTCCCACCTCCTCGCACATCCAACTCCTCTTTCTTCTCTTTTTTCTAGAAAGCAGGCAAAAGAAAACAAATAAGACAGAATTTAAAACATGAAAAAGTGCAAGAGACACATACATACACAAAACCAATAAAAACCTCAAACTAAAAACCATAATATACAAGCAGAGGACCAGTAAGGTAAAAAAAAAAAATTCTAAGCAAAGTAATGTGAGACAAAATAAAATCCACAAAGCACCATTGATTTTGCTGTGCTTACTGCTGGGCATGAGGTCTGGCTTTAATGAGGCTTGTGTATCCAGCGAAATTCCACTGGAGAAATGAATTTTTCCATTGCAAATGATTGTCAATTGGAAATAGTTCTTGGGTGCACATGGGAGATTGTGTCCATTTCCCCCTCCCCTCGGTCCTGGGACGCTGTCTGGCTTGATGTGCAGGCGCTGTGTGTGCTGGCACGGTCTGTGAGTTCATATGTGTGTCAGTCGTGTTGTGTCTGGAAAACACTGTTTCCTTGGAGTCATCCATCACCTCTGGCTCTTACAATCTTTCTGCCTCATGTTCCACATCGCTCCCCGAGCCCTGAAGGAAGTGCTCTAATGAAGACATTCGATTTAGTAATCGGTTCTCCAAAGTCTCTTACTCTCTTTACAAGTGTGTGTCTATGTGTGTGTGCGTGTGTGTGTTTGTGTGTGTGTGTGTGCTGTGTGTGTGCGTTTGCAGAAAATGATTAAATGAGTAATAGAAGCTATTTCTACAGAGAGGAATGATGTAGGTGTAGAAGTAGAGATAAGAAGGGTAAGGAAACCCAGAGAAGGCACATTTGATTTGGCCATCTTATTTTCCTCTATTGGGATACATCCATGAATCATTCTTTCTCCTTTGTTAAATGTTGTAAAACCATCAGTTTCACTAACAAAGGATCAGCTGCTATGAGAAATGCCATGCCTATGAAAGAGGCCGAAGGTCAGGCAGACATAGTGTGAGCCTGTGTAGCGAACAGCCCTGGACTATTATCTGTAGAGGAATGAAAAAAAATTAATGAGCTCCGAAATCCCTACCGGTCACTGCCTGGAGATTCTCAGGACTACAGCACGGATATAAAGGACCCAAACTGCAGAGGAATCCCAGTTATCTGAGTTATGTGGGCCAAGATAAGGAGACCAATGGGGCTGGAATTTATAGGGTAAAAAAGTAGGACCTCACAGATAACTTCAAAGAGCCTGAAATCTTTGATAAAGAACTTGTACATGTAAGGGTAAAAACTTAAACTTTAAAAAACAATGTGCCGAGTACTCCTACAGCTCACGCAGGACTGTATGAGTTCTTTATAGGAAACTGTTGTATAGAGTCCTCAAGGGTGGCAGTGGGATAGTGAGATAACTGAGCAGCAAAGGATGCACTGGACCGACGCTACTAAAACGTAAAGTAAACCTGGAAATGCTGAAAGTGATGTGCGAGTGATTTAATACAGTGAATACAACCAACCTGTGTTAAAGATGCACAACCATTAGAACATTCTCACCTCAAAGGCAAAAACATATAGATAACTTTATAACTTTGTTAAAATGATATTCCAGGAGCTGGAGAGAGAGCTCAGCAGTTAAATGCGCTTTCTTGACAATCATGAGGGCCAGAATTCAGCATCCATGTACGCCCTAAGCATTCCTATAAACGTCTGTAGCCCCTACTTCAAGGAGGGAAGAGACAGGAGGATCAGTGAGGCTTTTGGGTGCACAGGGCAGCCAAGAGCCTGGGGTTCGAGGAGAGGAACTGTCAGAGGAAGCAGAGTGATAGAGGAGGATATACAATGTCCCCTACAAACCTCGACATAAACACATACAGGCAAGTATACACGTGTACATGCATGCATATGCACACACACTTAATTTATTAAAGTATGAAAAGGGGAACAAACATAGTAAGAAAAATGGAGATGATTTTTCAAACAACCTTCTAGATGTACAGAGATAGATGACAACAGACAGATAGATGGATAGTTTTCTCTGGAGAGGAGTCCATATCCCTGCTCCCAAAACATTAGCACACTGAAGAAACAGCAACAAAAATTCTCTTGAATAAACTACCAGAGAAATAAAGAACGAAAATTTGAGCAGAAAAAGCAAACAGTCTTCAGTAAGTTTGGGAGCAATGACAACGAGTTTAAAGTGTATTTGACTGGAGTTGAGAAAAAAAATGAGGAACTGAGGCAGGAAGAAAAGAACAAACAAAGAATAAATCTAAATTTGTGAAAACATAAATCCACAAATCTCATGAAATAAATATGAAAGAGAAGAATTGGCAGGCTTCTCTGCCAATATTTTCTTCTAAAAAGAATTTTCACAGGATATGCCCACATTAACCAGGTCTAAGAATTGATGTTTTCCTCCAAAGATTACAAAGAGACTTTCCCACAGCTCCTATATACACAGGAGACCTGAATGTGACTCACACATGACTGTCATTGGGCAACAGAAATGCATCCTCCATCACCTTTCTGTAAGCCTGGCACAGATGGACCTACTTCCTGGGAATAGGTACGGTGCTGCCTGTAGACATAAAATATAAAAAAGTCCATGACCATACCTAACCATTGTCAACGTGTCAGTGCAGAGATCAAAGTCAAATACCCACCATCTCTTCAGAGAACCCTGACTCCTTACTGCTTCCCTCATAGAAGATACGAGATAAATGGCGCTGATGTCTCTTCATAATGTCTACCTAAAGTTGGGGGGAAAAAAGCCTGGACTGACTGAGAACAAACAAACCTCAAGCAAAATAGACAGAGAACATCACAATCAGAAAAATCAGAAAAGAAATTCCAAATCCTTGCTGACAAAAAACAAAAAGTAGCCACCAAGGACACACAGGGAGGCAGATAAGAATGCCCCAGGAGAGTTGTGAGGGGAGGTGAATGTGACCAAAACACATTGTCAGAAATTCTCCATGAACTAAGAGCTAAAAGAGAAATATGTACACAGCTTCCTCTGATCACGAGCTTGCTAGACGACCTCCATTGTCTTCTTTGACAGCTTTAGAATACTACAAAAGGAAAGGAAAAGCTGTCAACCTTCAAGACCAAGTGTGTTCATCTTTCAACCTGAAGATAAAAATGTTTGGTGATAATGAAACCTTAAATCATTCTTTGCCGAAAGACATGCGTTACAAGAAATGTGACAAAAAATTCAGCAATACAAAATGATAGTTAATGGAAATTTAGATCTGCAAAAAAAGATTTTCTTAAAATGGAACTGATAAAAAAAGAGACAAAAGAGGAATACTGAAGATGAAGGTTACAGAAGGAACGGGGAGTAGAGAGGCAAGGAAAGGGGGAGAGAGTCAATCAAATTGAACTACATGGGGTGGGAAATGGGACGCGGTGGCGGGGAGGAGGCAGAAATCCTTAATAAAAAAAAATAAATTAATAATAATAAAAATTATAGAGAAATGGAAATGACTTAGAATTTGAAAAAGAAGCAAAATGTTAGAAACCATTTCATACATGTTCAAGACTTATACTATAATGCCACAATGGCTGGGTTGAAATAATAGTGATAAACATACACATGAATGAAACATGAAGGGAGTCTAAAATAAGGCCCATTCAAAGTATGATTTTGTTTCTTACCTGAGTTTGTGTCTGTGCACTATATGCTTTCAGGAGCCTATAGACATCAGAAAAGGGCACAGACTCTCTGCAAACATAGTTGCAGGTGATTGTGAACGACTATGTGGGTGCTAGGAACTAAAACCATTTGCTCAAAATGTGATTTTAATTAGAATGGTCCCCATGTGTGGGAATTCTTGGCCTCCAGTTGGTGGAACTATTGAGGAAGGATCAGGAGAGATGCCTTTATTGCAGGAAGTGCGTCACTAAGGACCAACTTCAGATGTCAAAAAGACTCCTAATATCCACAGTGTTCTCTCCACCTCCTGCTCTAGTTCAAAATGTGAGCTCTCAGGGCATCTCACACCTGTTAACCTTCGATCTGCCATAATGAACTCCCTCTGAAACCTTTTCTACTATAAGTTGCCTTGGTCATGGTGTTTTATCACAGCAATAGAAAAGTAACTAAGACACAGAGATGCTGTCTTTATTCAAGGAGGAAAGTCTACTTCTTTTCAACAAATGGTGCCAGAGAAGTTGGATATCCTCTTAGAAAATAAAGGTGGGCACCTGCTTTTCCATTAAAAAAAAAACTGAGAAAGTGTGATAAGCCTAAACAAAAAAGCTAAACTATATAAAGTTTCCAAAGAGGTATGGAAAAAAATGTGACTTTGATTTAGGCAAAGGTTTTAAAACTAAGACACTTATAGTACAGAGCACAAAATAAATCACAATAGATTAATGTTGATCAAATTAAAATATTTGTCCTTCAACATGTGTTATCTAGAAAAATTACAGATGGATGAACCTATCTTAGAAAATAAGTATCTCATGAAGAACTCTTCTCTAAACCATATCCTAAAACAATTCAATAAAAAAATGAATTTATTTTGTCTTTATTTTTACTGTTTTTACATCCCACCTATTATTTCCCTTCAATCGTTTCCTCCTAACCCCCATTCACCTCCCTCTAGCCCCCATCCACTCCTCCTCAGTTTCACTTTGAAACTTAATAGGCCTCTTTGGCTATCAACCAAACAGGGCCTATTAAGTTGCAGTAAGACTAGACACCTCCTCTCCTATGAAGACTGGATGAGTCAATTTGGTATTAGGAAAAGGGTCCCAAATGCTGGCAAGAGTAAGAAAATGTCCCTGCCTCCACTGTTAGAAGTCCCACAAGAAGACCAAGCTATACAACTGTAACATTCATGCAAAGGGCCTAGGTCAATCCCATGCAGGTTCCCTGGTTGTCAGTTTAGACTCTGTGAGCTCCTATGAGTTTAGTTTAATTGATACTGTGGGTTTTCTTGTGATGTCCTTGACCCTTCTGACTCATACAATCCTTTGTCCCTCTCTTCAGCAGGATTCCCGAAGTTCAGACTAATGTTTGGCTGTGGGTGTCTGCATCTGTTTCCATCAATTGCTGAGGGAAGCCTCTCTCACAACAGCTGGGCTAGGCACCAATCTATGAATATAGCAGAATATCATTAGGATTCCCTTGGTTAACTTTTTTACGTATTTTTTTTTCTTTTCTGAGTTACGTTTGGTTCTATCCTGGGTCTCTAGACTCTCCAGCCTCTGGGTATGACTTTATTTTTTTCAGTGAATAAAAAATTCGAACTGAGACCTGGTTTAAGGTCAGTGAGCATGCCAGGATTTACTGAGTATGTTCAGTCAGTAGAGACATCCAATTAAACCACTATAAAATATCATTATCCTCTCCCTGAAATGGCTAGAATAAAAAAGCTTCGTGATATTTCAGGTTGCTGAGACTGTGTTACACTACACCTCTCCTATACACTGCATTTATTCTCTCAAATTTTCCCTAAAACACGAAATAGAACTTTTACCTCACTGTATGGACAGAAAATGCAAGAAGCCTACAGAGAAGAATTTGAGATTTTATATTTTGAAAACCTAAACACATTCTTGTGATATTTTAATAACTACAAAAAAATCCAAAATTATTTAGTGGAAAAGGCCACCGGTTCAGCCTCCATGTGAACCTCTTTTTAGGCAAGACTCAGTCCTCTGCGGACACACCAACAATGCTCTGGAAGGCTTTTATTTCTGACACCCCCTGCGTGGAGTATCATGTAGCCTCCTTCCTCGGCATATGAATTGAGAACAGAGAAATAAGAACATTCCCTTGAAGGAATAAAATTCCTTAGCTGCTTGGCAGCCTTGTGGTTCAGCAATGCCAGTATTCGGTTGCTCGTTTTGAGCTGTGAGCATTGCTCACAATCAGACACTGAAGCGCACCAGCCATGTCCCACAGTGCCCTCCCCAGGCCTATCAGACACAGTTGAGAAAGCAAGGATTACAAGTGATCAGATACCTCCTCTCCCCATCTTCTACTCCATAGAATAGCATATCAGTACAGTCTCCTAGGGGTTTCCCCAGAAATGCACATAGATACAAACCATCACCTACCATCTCTGTAGGCATGACTCTGGGAGTGCCATGTGTGTGCACTTTTTAGTAGGTGTTGAAGAAGACCATAGCACACTAAGAGCACCGAGGCTCCTGGACTAGGCAAAGCAAATAAGTCTCTTTCATGACCTTGAGGAGGGTGATTTTATCTCTGGGTGTATTCCACACATTTCCCTTGCAGAGATCTGGTACGCCCTCCCTTGGGTTGGACTGGATGTCAGCAAATATGCATGTGACAAGTGAGTTCCAATGGAAGTCCACACCACGTGGTACACACAAAGTTCTGTGCTGCAGGGAAGCTGGCCTGGGGCAGCCTGTGAGCGGTTTCTTCAGGTGCCTTCTGTTAATGGGTTTCCTTAATTCATCAGGTAAAATCGTGAGGCCTGGGAATTTGAAGCAAAGCATTTGGCAAGGAATATAAAAGCGTCCTCTTTCCCAATCTTTGAGGAACTCATTAGCTGACCTAAGGGCATCTCCAAGCCTCCATCTCCTGTTTGTAACAGCCTGTACCAGTTGTCTGTGACCTGTTTTGAAGTCACAAACAGCTCAGAGGGCATAATAGTGTTCTGGAAAGCACCCGGCTTAGTAGAATCAGCACAGGCCTCCTGGATTCCTGTCTGTATATTACATTCTGCGTAGGTGCCATATTGTCCTACAGAGCTTTAAAATCTGCAAGAATAAATGCCATTGGTATCAACAAAGTGTCTTCCTATACTCAGTCAGATTTACCTCTGTTTCAGGAGGCAAACCATTAAAATAAAACCTCTCTCTCTCTTACTCTCATTTTGCCCTCCCACATTACAAAAAAATAAAAATGACCATGGAGAACCACACAGATGCATTTATCTGATCAGCTGGAGAAATTTGTATACAATCAGGCTTTCATTACCTACAGTCACTGTTTCTTTCAGGGATATAATACAATTTGTCATTTGACCGTGGTGACTGAGGGGTGTTGCATGAATTTTTATTTATTTGCTTTCACTCATTAATCCTAACAGAATGAGTTCAAAGTTCTACAGTTAGGCATTAAAAAATTTTTCTCTTTCAGACTTATAGGGAAGCAGGAATGTTGATGAGGTGGGAGGGAAAGAAGAGAGGGGTTTTGGTGGGGTGGGAGGGGAAGAAGAGAGGGGTTTTGGTGGGGTGGGAGCAGAATAAGGAAAGGGGCGTTGGCGGGGTTGGAGGGGAAGAAGAGAGGGGATGGTGAGGGTTGAAAGGAGGAGATAAAAGAGGACAAAAGTTAGGACAATCAGAATGCACTATGAAAATATTAAAAACATATTTAACTGACAAGAATGAGTTCGAAGTAAGGATCTATGTACAAGTCTATATACCTACCTGATTTTTGACGACAAAGAGACCCAAAAATCATTAAGGAAAAGACAGTCTCTTCAACAAATATCCTAAGAGAACTGGACAGTTACACACAGACAAATGAACTTAGACTCTAATTTCTAACACTGCAGAAAACTCAATTATAGTTGGATCAAAAACCTCAACAGAATACCCCATAGCCTGACTCTGACTGAAGAGCAGGAGGGAGTACACTCCAAAGGCACACCTAAGAGCCTGCCTTCTGAATAGGACTCTGGCAGCACAGCCATGAAGACAAGTGGGACCTCATGAAGTATAATTCTGTACAGAGAAGAATACAATCGAATGGAAAAGCAGCCTTCAGAAAGGAAAAGAATCTTCATATATATATATATATATATATATATATACATACACATATATATACACACTCATATGACAGAGGAGGAGTGTCAAGAAAATGCAAAGAACTCAAAAACCTGAACACCACAGAAACAAACAACCTAATTTTAGAATTGGGCTCCTGGTCTATAGAGATAGCTCATGGTGTGGAGGCCTATAGTTTGGCTCCCAGTATCCACAATGGTCACTTCAGGACCATCAGTAGCCCCAGCTTTGGGAGACCTGACATCTTCCACTTTGTGCAGGTACCTGCATAGATACGTATGTGCACAAACACACAGACACACACAAAGAGTACAATGAATTCTTTAGAAATAGGCTATGGGATTATACAGATATTTCCCAAAAGAAGAAATACACATGATTAAAAAAAAAACATGACTTTTAAATGTTCAACAAAAATAACCATCAAGGAAAAAGAAACACAAATTAAAAGAGCTTTGTGATATCATCTTGCTCCGGTCAGAACGACTAAGATCAAGAAAACAGAAATGCAAACACTGGTGACGATACACAAAGCCTTTCCAACTCTAGTAGCCACCTCCCTATTTTTATTTTACCCATGATCTCCTATCTTCTTCCCTTTGATATCTAGAGCCCTTTTCATAAGTTTATTATCCGATTATTCATCTTTCAAGAATTGTTTATTTCATAAGTGCATTTATTCATTAGATTGATTTCTAAGTACTTATTTGTTCGGATTCTTTATATGTACATGACATTAATCCACTGTCAGATGCACAGCTAGCCAAGACTTTCTCCCCTTCCCTGTCTTTTTATACTGCTCACTGCTTCCTTCTCCTGCCCAAACCCTTCTAGATTTTAATTACTTAATGTTACATTTGTCAAGTGTTGCCAATACTTCCTGAGCAACTGGAGTCCTAACAGGAGGCTCTTACTTTATCTCTACTTTGAAGTGTTTACCTTACTCTTTCCTCTACCAGTTTCAGAGCTCCAGGTCTTCAGTTAAGGTTTCTGATCTATTTAGAGCTGCAAAAATCACCTCACATCATCTCACATGTGTTACCCTGTTGAGTAGGCACTACTTTGTCCCCTCACCTACAGAAAAATAAATAATAAGACATAACAACAAGATAAACAACAAAATATCAAATATGTGTTCACAGTGCAGACCTCTTCCTACCTGAAACCATACCTTGTACTTTCTATCTTTCTGATGAGCAATGAAGAGTTTTCCTTACATCTTCCTCCTCAATGACAACTAAGGTTCTAAAACCTACTGTGCAGAGAGAAGGGTTGTACACTCAGTACACACACTTGCTAGAGCCTCACTCTGTGCTTAGCTCTCTGCAGCCATCAAGAGTGTAATAATTGTCAGACAACCCGATGGCCTGATCTCATGTCCTCAGACACACCATTAACCATTAATGATGACAGACAAAGTGTTCCTGATAGACACCATGCCATGAAAGAACAACAGGCTCCTCAGTGCCATAAGCTGGAGACCAAGGACTGAAACACGTGAGCTGGTGCAGAACATTCCACATACGAATAACAGCATGTTGCCACTGGCCTCCACAAGCTCATGGTTATCTCCTTATGCAAAACACATTTACTCCAACCCTGGCCCCTCACCACCAGAACCTTAAGCATCAAGCCTTCACTGTCCACTCTCATTGTTTTGTGAAATGTCCTGGGGAGACTCAAACAAGGATGTGTTCACCCCAGAACTGAAGAGACAACAAAGAATCAATCCATCACAAGTCTAACTTAGTAAACTAGTGAGTTATGACAGCAGGTGTTATGGCAGTATCGGTGAGGGCTGACATGTATGATCTTGGGTGGCAAAAAGGAGGCTGCGGCAACAAAAGGCCTACCCAAGCCTGGGAAATAACTCTGAACTCTCTCTGAAGAACTTGTAAGCAGCCAGGTCAAAAAGTCTTCACTCCTCAGAAGTTGTTACTGCTTTTCTAACTTTGGGTGAGAACCTAGTGCCTTCAAAGCTTCCATCTTAAGGGAATGATTCA
>NW_004949107.1:3875803-3878991 GCF_000317375.1 Microtus ochrogaster | reverse complement strand
GGCACACATCTAAGAGTTTGTCTTGAGTCTCAGAAGAGACTCTGGACTTTTTAAACATTGTTATTCAGACTATTGATGTTGGCACAAAGAGGAATAAGCCTGTTTTATGTGACACTAGTTCTAGAAACAGGCTTACCAGCATCATCCCACACATGGGCTGGTTTGTAATGACGTGTCCAGGTCCTGCATTCCTTATAACTCCATGTGCTCTATGGAACAGCATCTGTGTCCATAACTGGGAGTTTTCCATAAAATCTAAGTCTAAAATAAATGGGGAGAACCGGGGTTACCATATTGTCTTAGCTTCAGCAGCTTAAGGAAGAGAGTGTTCACTTCAGCTCACAGTTGAAGGAACAGTCCATAACATAGGGAAGTAAAGGCAGCGGGAACGTGAAGTAGCTTGTGATGTTGCCCCCACAATCAGAAGAGAGTGATGAGAGCATGTGGCTGTTCAGAAGTGCCTAGTGGACCATCTCCCAGGCAATGGTGGGCTCGCTCTGTCAAACTTATGACTAACACTAACCACCACATATATTAAGCCAAATAATTCAGATTTGAAAAGACAAATATCATGCTTCCTGTCATAATGGAATCTGTGTATTAGAGGCAGTAGGGTAGGACTATTGGTGTAAAAGGAAATCAGTGGGAGGGAGACAGGATAGAATAATGGAGGGTAGATGTAGCCAATGTGTGTGTTATAATTGCATGAACATGTTTAATGGAATTCTTCATTTTGTATGATGAATATATGCTAATGTCTTAATATGGTCACCTCAATTTTAAAAATAGAGGAAGAGAGAAGAGGGAGAGAGAAAGACTCAAGTCCTGTGCAGGACCTGCTGAGTTAGCGTCTACATCTTACAAGGTTACTGACAAGGTCATAGGTACTTGAGAAGTTGCCATTAGAATATGGCCCAAGCTTTGGGAACTACTTTGAGCTACTGCACAAGCTTAGAGCTGTGGATGGTACTGATGACATAGTCCCTGGCTAGGTTCCAATGACACCAAAAGGTAGCATTGCCTATTCCTTCTCTTTGGGACATTTGCATCTTTTTATAACAAACTCTAGAAAGTTACTAATGTCTACCTGAAGAGAAGAAAGATCTCCTTATAGCTGGAGAAGAAACAGTGTGAAGATTCCCAGTGAGTGATTTCTAGCTTCGTTTTCAAAGTTGTCCTTTATCATCCTTTAATGTCACAAAAGAAGCTACTTCCTCTGTGTGCTAGTCTGCCCTCTGTAGTTAAAATAGTTGTGCCAAAACAAGTGTCACCACCTTATTTTGGAATATTGTCAGACCTTTATTTGGAAACATTGTTGCCAAGCCTATATAGAAGGCACCTTCTAAGCTCTTTGGTGGCAACCTCTTTATTGTACAGACTGTCATCTAAGGGCAGAAGAACAAAGATGTCACAACAACAGTATGATCTAGCTAAAGCTCCATGTGGGGACCAGCCAGCTCACTGGCCAACAAAGGCCCACCAGCTTTATAATCCGAGCTCGATCTCTGAAACTCATGTGACACAAGGAGAGAACAGTCCCTACAAATTGTTCTCTGACCTCCATTTGCCCGCAGGAGCATGCTTCCCCCACCACACATAAAATAAATAAGTAAATGTAATAAAAGCATTTTTTTAAGTTGCATGTGATGTCAGGTCCCAAGAGGCATCCCTTCACTAAAAAAAAAAGCTGTCCTAGGACAGGGCCTTCCACTTCTGAGCACATGGAGGGGGGTGTGAGAGCCCAGGGAGGAGACGTCTAAGACAGCATGTCACCAAAAGTAAATATTTGCCAAATTTGGATAAAAGCCTGGAATCCAAGGGGCTGACACAAACGCGGTCTCTGGGAATATGGATGCCACAAGACCTTCTAGATTCTTCCTAACCAGGCTGCAAACACACAATGAGTAACAAAATATGAGAACAACTTCTCACAGCTGCTCCTAGGGTCGCGGGGCTCTGACTGCATCTGTGGAAAATTGTTGAATTCCACTCTCCATGTTGCCTTAAAAGCATTTCAAAGAGGTTCCAAGAGAGCCAATGCACTTTAGGAAATTGAAAACTAGTTGTGACTAATCAGAGATTGCCGTCCTGCAACACAGCAACAGAAAAGAGTAGAAGAAGACAGGACGAGTGGGAGTCAGGACAGGGGCTCAGAGGTGTAGGTGCCCTATCTCTCTGAGTAGCCCTAGAATAACACACCTCCCTCTGTATCCTTACAGGAAAATTTGGAAAAAAAAAATAAAGATGAATTTGTAGGCGCTACTGTTTTCCATATCCTGCCTGTCCAGAATTGTAAGTATCTGTGAAGCTAAGATAAATCCTAATTCTAGTGCCATTGTACCCAACTCTTGGAATTGTCTCCAAGATGGAGATCGAATCGGCTTGAGCCTAAATAGTGCAAATGGGTGTGGAGGTGTGTCCGACAGTGGAAGACAGTGCAGCTCCATGGGCCTGCTAATGGTAGACATAGCCGGAACCAGGGATCTGCCTAAGGAACTATTGGGTGACCCAGAACATTCTGCAGCTTTCAGATGCTTGAGAACGTCCCAGAGGAGCTGTGGAAACAAAACAGCTGTGACTTTTCAGGAGGACATGTTACACTGAAGATGGTCTGCTATTAAATAGCAAGGCTCTTCTTCCCTCCCTTCCCCACGACAGAATGAAACTGGGATTGGAGGAGTTCACCAAGTGCTTGGCACTTTTCTGCTAAAAGACAAAGAGAACTGTTTCCAGCCATCCTGTGTCTTAGGCTATCAGAGGACTGGTAACAAAATCTTCTGAATGACAGAAATTTATTTCTCACAGCTCCTGGAGCCAATAGAAGGAGCTAGCTATGCCCTGCTCATGCCCTCCGTTACTCTCTATTCAGTCGGGGCCAGAGGGATGATGTCACTTACGTTGATGGTGGGTCACCTCTGCTCAGCTAAATCTCACACATGTACACAAGGATGTATCTCCTGGGTGGTTCCAGTCAAGTTAGCAGTGCAGACCAACCATCACAGATACAAACATTCAGACTCCAGCAAGCTCTCACCCACAGACCTTTTGGACAGATCTCTCCGGACTGAACATCCTCACTGGTCTCATTGTAGGTTAGTTTTGCTTTGTTTATTCTTTTTTTTTAATTTGCTTATTTTAGAATTTCCTATAAGCATACTGTATTTACATCATTTACTCCTTTTTTGTCT
>NW_004949107.1:3867056-3875380 GCF_000317375.1 Microtus ochrogaster | reverse complement strand
ATGTACATGTGATCACTTGGGATTGAATTACCTATCAGGGACTCATCCTTGGAGAAGATCTTTTCTCTATTACCTGCCTATAGCTCTTCACCTAGGGGTGGGACCCTCTGAGTTTTCGTCTCTCTGTGCCATCATGTTAACTAGAGTTGCTTTGATTTTGAAAACAAAGAAGGCTAGAAAGATTGCCTTTTGGGGACCAACCTCGACAAAAATACCTCTTGCCATGCCAAGATAGGAGGCATGTATATTTAGAAATATAAGTAAAGAATATGGAGATGCATAAAAATAATAAAACAGAAACATATAGAATAGTACCAGGAGAGAGTTCCAGTGAGTACTGAAACAGCCTGTATTTAATTTCCAGCTGCTTAAAATATCCCTGACCCCAAATGGTAGGAGTAAGACAGAAAAACTGCATTAACATGATACAAGAAAATGAACATCCCAGTTCAAGTTCTTGGGCTACATTTATAGTTAAACATTCTGTTGCTAGAACAAAACAAATCATGATTACACCCTAGACCACAACATTCTGTAGGCAAACCACTTCCTGGGTGGAATCCCAAGTTATCTTCATAAAGGGATCTGGAATTTAGTTGGATCCTTAAACTCTTGTTTGAAGTAGAAACAATCTACGTCTCTATTCCTGGAGCACAAGGTCTGGCTATTAGCCACACCTGTTGACAATAACCTTGAGAGAGCAGCTCTGACCTAATCTAGGTGGGACCTTTGTTTGAGGTAGAAGCATAATAAGCTGGAAGAGCTAGAGGAAAGTTCCAATTTGGTCAGTGTGGAAATAGGCTCACATTTGGGGGCCTTCACAAATTCTCAGTGGTTAAGAGAGCTTAATGCTCTTGCAGAGGACCTGGGTCTGGTTCCCAGCATCCACATGGTAGCTCACTGGCCTGTAACTCCAGTTCCAGAAGACCCAACAACCTCTTTGGCCTCCTCTGGCTCCTGCATGCATATGGTATACATCAACTCATGCAGGCACACAAATATACATATAAAATAATAAATAGTTTTATAAAATAAGAAGCAGACCAAGAAACAGAAAGAACATTTAAGCATTTTAGATCTCAGCTGAACACTTCCTCATCCAGCCAGGCAATAACGTACAGAGCAGTTACTCTTCCTCCAGCACCCTAGAGGCCTGTGTCATCTAATGTAGGGTGGGTTTATGTCTAGTATTTGGAAAGTAGCGTGTAATACTTGTAAATGTTCAACATGAGTTTAGAATGTAATAACAGTAGCTACTGAAAGGCTAAACCTCCCTGGGCCCATCATCTGTCCCTATGGGCACTCAGTAGGAATTGTGGTGATTCCCAGGTTACATACATCGAGAGCAGAGAATTTACTAAATATTTAGGTCAATTGCTTAGAAGATCCCTGTACCGTACCTGATCTGTATTTGAGGTGATACCATCTAAGAGCAGGTTACCTGAAGCATCATCCTTTACACCACCAGGAGAAGTCACCCGTCCAGCATCTATTCATGCATCAAATGCTATGGGCATCCCCAAAGGACAAGCCTACAATATAAGTGCTAAGCATGGAGCTTCCTGGGCCACCCCCATAGGGTGCTTACAGGTATTCAGAAAAATAGACTTAGTCTGAGTTTCCCATTTCTGACAATTCCTTTGAGATTCCTCTTTAAAACGCTTTTAACCCTTGATAGCACAGCCCACTTTCCCTTTCCAGATTACTTTATTTGCATGGGATATAGTCACCAATATTAACCCAGCAAATACAAAAATAAATATTTTAAATACCTCTTAGTCACTTGCTTAAAATTATATGTAAATCCATTACATATTAGCAAGCAAAGTATTTTTATAAAAATAACTTGCTTACCCATAGAAAATAAATAGTTGAAAAACATGGTGGTATTTTATATTATTTTAAACCCCTCTGTGCCTAGCTTTATAGAAGACAGTCAGGTCCCATGTATCCTTTCTCCTTGTCTGTTGAGACAGGTTGTTTAGATTGGACTGTGAAGAAAATCTGGCCGTGCAAAGAATTTCTGAGGAGACGGAAAGAGGTAAATAATATAATAATCTTTTTTAATTATTATGAATATTCTTTTTAATATTACACCAAAACTCAGTAGTGCCAACTTGGCAACACACCAAAACTCTTTCATCAGTGTTGATGAAAACTCTCAAACCTTTGCAATAACCTTCTAGATTGTGTTACATTCAAGGTCGCTTGTCTGCCTTATACATTAAGTGGGACTTAATCCATGCAAAGTTTTTAGATATCAAGCCTTGGCAATCAGGAACTCTTTGGCCTATTGAGTTATGAGATTTTCCAAATGTACTACAGAAAATTCCATTATACGTTCATGAAAATTTGGGAACAAAACTGTATCACCATAATAAGATATTATTATGAAAGTAATAATTTCATTCTGAACAATATTCTAGGAATAGTTGGGTTAGCCTATAACGGAGCAACAGCTTGGGGCATGGGATCTAAAGACTTGCCTTTTCTCTAAGTGAATGGCAGTTCATTCAGGTATTGTCTGAGGTTTTCTCTTCTGCCCAGTTGCAGTAGTTAAGTCCCAAAGAAATCACACAGAGGTCTACATTAGTTATAAATTGATTGGCCCAGTATCTCAGGCTTCTTGTTAACCCTTACAACTTATATTAGCCCATTATTCTTATCTGTGTTAGCAACGTGGCTCAGTACCTTATTTGGTGGGGCAGTCACATTTTGCTTCTTCTGTGACTGGGAAAGGACTGCAGACCAGGACTTCCTTCTTCCCAGAATTCTCCTGTTCTCATTGACCCACCTCTACTTCCCTGTCTGGTTGTCCCTCCTATACTTCCTGCCTAGCTACTGGCCAATCAGCATTTATTTAAAATATGATTGACAGAATACAGATCATTGTCCCACACGATTCAGGTGGTTTGTATAGTAGGGGGGTCAGGAGGAAACTGTACAGCCAAGTCCTATATGAACTACTCATCCAGACACCCTACCAGTACCCTGAGAAACATTCAAGACAAGCAATTGTGTTTCACTGAATACAGATCAACTCTTTAGGAAGAAGGCTAATTTCTGTAACTCCAGAATGGTTCATTTCAAGCCACCAACAGGAGATTATTAAATAAGTTGCCTGAAAAAAGCTGATCATTGAATTCCCACAAGCTGGTGTGAGCCAGCTCTAGGACATCCACCCTACTTCTCAATGGAAATAGTGTCCAATAATTTGCAGACATTTCATTTTCTTCTCCATGATCTGTGCTCTAACTATAAGGCACCTACATCCTTGTAAAATGCAAAATACCCTCGTATCTTCCCAGCTGCCAATCTCATTTCATTACAGTTCTAACTCCCTGGGTTTCCAGATCCAGCCATGGTGAAGATGAAATGCCTTGGGCATGGTTGTCCTCTCCTGATACACAGCTGCCACTAAAGATGGCTGCTCATGGAAGATGCAAATGTTCTTCCTCTTACAGGAATGATGCACTCTCTATCTGTTCAAATTTGATTTTCTGCTAGCACTGTGACAAACACTGTGACCTCAGAGGTCATAAATTCTCTAAAGAAGTTGATTTCTGCTTACAATTAGAAGTCAAAGTCCATCCCCAAGGGCAGTCAGAGTAGGAACTCAAGAAGGAATCATGGGAAATGCTATGTGATGGCTTTACTCACTAGCTCATTTGCATGGATAGTTTGCTTTTCCAGCCCAGACCAACTCATCTAGGGATGGTGCTACCCACAATGAGCTTGGCTGTCCCACATCACACAGTCATTAATCAGGAAAGTCTCCTACAGCCTTAGCCTCAGGCCATTCTAAGCTGGGCAATTCCTCAATTTAGGTGACTCTAGATTGTGTCCAGTTGACGACAAAAATCTAATCAACACAGGACCCAGCTTACAGTAGTGAAATCCAACTACAAGAAGCAAATGGAAAGCATAGGGATGCAAATCACATACCATCCCAGGCCCACAGCAGTTTCAACCTATGATGTCACCAGCCTCTTGATTTAGACCCAGGATGGATCCTGAAAGGTGCATGACTCTCCCTTGGCCCCATGCCTTGAACTCTTGATTCAGCCTCTGAGTCACTTTTTTTCCCACAGAAAATGAGCTATTCCTCAGGTCCCCACCACAAAGTAATTCTATTAGTAGTCTTTCAATGGATACCGAATCAAATAGCATTTAAGTAAATAGGTAGATACATATATGCATAGAGAAGAATACTATACATACCTGTATATATTTTACTTATCTTCTGAAAGAGGCACTGTCGTGCCTATTGTGCTACCCCACTGATTTTATCCTTAATTGCGTATCTTAGACATTATTTTCTAAAACCACATGTAAATCTACCTCTGCCTCACCCTACCACCCACCGCTGCCATTTCCTGAGTCATCTCCCATTTCTGTGAAACTTTACTTAGCTGAGCTTCACACAACTCTCCGTTGTAATTTGCTTCCACAGTCCTGGTCTTTTTCCTTCTAGCACTCATCATATAAATAACAAGCAGTTAAAGAATGCTGGTGCTTACCACCTGCCAGACCTTATTCTGAGATGTGATAAGTAAAATTCACATAATCCTTGTAATGCCCGATGATGTAGGCACCAGCGGGCTATGTGAGTCTCTAGGGCCACACAGCTAGAAATAACAGAAGTGGATTTAATTAGGGCCCTCTGATGTAAGCGTCTGTGTTCCTTGTTGCCTTGTTCTGCTTCCAAAGCACTGTGTTCACTAATAAGTATTTAATATCTATGTTCCTCACTAGAATTGGGTTGACATTGTCAAGTCCTCCAGTAGGTGTGCGGCGGATATTTGTGAGCTGAGTAATACCATATTCTAAATAAATCTTGACATACATATTATCTTACATATTAGATTTTGTTGTCATTGTTTTGATAAAAAGGCAGTGCAAGGCAGGAAGGGCCTATTCCAGCTTACAGTTCAACGGGATGTACTTTATGATGGTAACGACGGCACGGTGGCAAGAGTGGAAGGCCAGCTGGTCACATTGCATTGGCCAACAAGAAGCAGGGCTGGAGTATGCCGTTCAAGAGCCACCTTTAGAGCCACTTACTCTAGCGAGGAGCTACCTCCTGAAACAGTGGTTCTCAACCTATAGGTGGCAACCCCTTGTGGGGGGTCACCTAAGACCATAAGAAAGCATATATATTTACATTATGATTCAGAATAGTAACAAAATTACATTTATAAAGTAGCAACAAAAATAATTTTATGGTTGGGGGGTATTAAAGGGTCACAGTGTTAGGAAGATTGCAAACCATTGCTCTAGTGAACCCTGACTAATACAGCCTCTGTTCACACACACTGCTGTCTTTCAATCCCACCACCCTTTTCCTTTTTTGAAATCTAGCTGGGACAGAACCAGTTCTTGCCCCTGCAATAAATGTTTTTAAAGTAGTCCTACTGTTCAAAGGTAGATATATGATACTGTAGATAGAGCCAAAGACTGGAGGCTGAGGAAGTCTGGGGCCCTAGGTGGGGATCTCACTACTGCTATTTAATTGACATAGTGCCAAACTACCTTCTAAATATGTTTTTAACTGTTTATACATACAGACAAAGGCTATTCTATCCCTTAACCAGGGGAGCCATTCTGTGCAATGAAGGTGGTAAATTCAGAGAATCATGGTTGGTCAAGGTGCGAAAATCAATGACAGTTAAGAGCTCATCACTAAAGAGGACGTTATAATACCCTTTCCAAGGCTGAGGAGACATGGCATAAGATGGGGAAGAAAGAATATAAGAGATGGAGGGTAGAGGAAAATGCTGTGGAATACCATCTTCTGGGCATGTAGCCCCTGATGAGTTTAGCTGTCTGCAATGGATGGTTCCAAACCCATGCTCACACAGTCAGCCCTGAATAAGTTCAGAGGGTCACAAAACAAAACAAAACCAAAGCCATGAATGTGAGAAAGGAACTTGTAAAGAGAAGGGAGAGCTGCCAGAGTTGTACAGAGAGGAGAGAGGGCAGGGTGAGAGCAACCAGAATCGCTCTTTGCATGTATGTAATTGTCAAAGTACAAAGTTAATAAAGTTTTGAAAATGGAGGTATAGTTAGTGCATCACTTGTTGTGATAAAATGCTGATTATTACCGCTATTGTAGCTGTTACTATTTTTAAGGACGTTTTTGGCCATGTCAAGACAATGTGCATTAGCACTCAACACAAGTTTATTTCAATTCATCTTGAGGCACCATCATCTCAATTGCCATTGCGGGCACTATGCAACATAGTTACGTTTCTGAAAAGTGATGTGGGGATGAGTTTGCTTCTCAGTCAGTCAATACTTTTAATTTCTTGACATCGGGGAAGAGAGGGAAAGCTCAGAAACGTGTCCTTTGCAGTAAGGTTAACTAGCACACATTTACTGCAAATCCAATAGACTAGTTCCCCCATCTTGCATAATTGATCGTGGAATATCATAGGTGGCCTGTGTTAGGCACTGCCCCTGTCAGTACAGCCAAGCTCATGGTACCACAGTCTCACACTGCCCTCTGCAGCCTGACTGTGGTCTACACGCTGCTCTCCCAGCCAGGTCTGGGTATCAGGAGTTGGGACACCTTGCAGCTCCCTAAAGTACTTCAGGTCAGTCACTCTACCTTTGCTCTGAATGTTAAAAATAAATCACCACTTAATTTGCTTTCTGTTCAGGTACATTCATATCCTTGAACACACACTGACCTTGTAGAAATGATGCATTGGAAAACATCTTTAAAAGACAATTCTGAGCATTCTTTTCAGGAAGGGGACTATATTAAAAAGGCAAGCAAACATTTCTCGGGTCTGATTTGCTCACCCCCTCTCCCTCTAGCCTGTCACCATCCAACAATTCAGAGTGCAACCCATTAGGTGCCATCCAGGTCAAAACTATAGTGTGTGTGTGTGTGTGTGTGTGTGTGTGTGTGTGTGTGTGTGTGTGTATCAGATAATCCAAAGGAAAGAAAAATGGAGTTCTACAGGCTCAACACACAAAAGAAAGATCTTGACCAAATACCTGCCTTAAAGCTCAAAATAAACACACCCATACAGACTTTTTTATCTGTCACAGAATGCAGCTTTTTCTCAGATTCACGTATTTACATGCATATATGTACTTATGTTGCGCTTTGTGCATATGAGCTTGAAAAAACACAGCAGCATAAGATTTGAAAAAATTACCAATACCTTGCCAGACCATATAAGAAATGTGACTTGCCCCACAAACACTCCGAGCATGTGTGCACTGTGCAAACCCTTCTCTGTGAATGTTCTTTTCTAAAACACTGGCTTGAGACAACAGGCAAGCAAACAATTACACATTGCTCTACACAAAGTACTTGGGCCCCTTTCTACAAAGCATTTAATCCAAAAACTCAAACTTAGCTTTCCAGACTGCAAAATTGGAAGAGAATAGATCAGAGTCTGGTGGGAGTGGAGGAAGGCCTTCATCTCAACATGGGGACAAAAACAAGGTCCATGTTTGGGACATTTAAAGATGGGGTCAAAGAGAGACTATAAAAAGGACCAACTGGTCTAAAGTTGTTACCTCTTTTCTTTCAGCTCAAGCACAGAATCCTCAAGAGAGTCAAGGCTATTCCACTTCTATTCAAAACCCCCTTCTCATGTCTTCAAGTTCCCACTGACCCAGCCCAGGCCTGTCTTCCATGGTTTCCCTGTTTATCCTGCTCCTTACGTCCCTCCAGCATCTGCAGGATCATTCTTGTCGCCCTGCCCATTTTTCAAGACCTAATTAGGGCTTCTCTTTGGTGATGATGCAGGAAACCATGCCAACCAATCATATTCTACTTGAGGACAGCCCTTGAACAGCCTTGGTCATTTCTGTAGAACCACAGTGCACAGGAAATGCCTCACAGACATGTCCTTCAGACCACTGAAGATACCTCACGTGGCCCAAAGCTGATCATTGTGTACTTAGCCTGTTAGCCATTTGGTTTTCTGGCCCACACTGGCTGGGCAAGCTGCCTCATGACATCAGATCAAGGATCCATTGCGCAGCAGTGTGTCTGCTCTGAGAAGTGATCATCATGTCCAGCACGGGTCCAGGCATTTTCTGGGCAGTTGACACACTTTAATTAAATGAATGAACAAAACACTGGCAGGAGAAAAAAATGAAGAGTGGCTGCCTGAGGTCACATATGCTAGAAAATATGTCAATCCGCAGATAAACTCCAGCTAGTCAGCAACCAGGGAAATACTGAGAGGCCCATTTAAAATGATTTGATAGCTTTGCCCATTGCTCCTTATTGTACAATCACAGTCATAAAGAAATACTTCAATTATCTCTCTCTCTCTCTCTCTCTCTCTCTCTCTCTC
>NW_004949107.1:3858592-3866956 GCF_000317375.1 Microtus ochrogaster | reverse complement strand
CACACACACACACACACACACACACACACACACACACGACAGAGACAGACAGATACAGAGAAAGAAGAACAGTGCCGGATATGTGTGGAGTCTCTAAAACATCAGCATCTCAGTATTTACCAGAATTTGCAAAGCTGTACAGAGAGGCCTTTGAGAACATGTAGCTAGACAGACTTGAGCGATGACTGAATCACTAAAAGCCAAGACTAGAAAACCATTAGGAATGCAGGAAGTAATTCTCCTCCCGTCTCAACTTTGCTTTTCTGTATGGAAGTACTGCCTACTCCTTTCTTTCTCTCACTCCCCACCCCAACACACAGCCCAATCTGTTTCAACTATCCACACAAGGTCTTGGTGACATTCGATGTGGCAGGGGAGAAGTAGTCACATGACTAAGCACAGGGACTAATTCATAGGTTGAGGTAATCTGTTGGACTGGACAGATTAACCTACCACACTAACACAAACTATTGGATGGTGAGGAAATGGATATGAATTGCATATTAGTCTAAAAGTAAGTACATCTCATACATGACTAAACCATAGCAATTAGCAGCATGTTACAGATGGAAACATTCTACTCTGAAATGATATTTAAAAAAAATAGATTGCCTTTGGCATGATCTTTTAAGGTTTCTGAGAGACAACAACCCAGGATCGCTTTTATATATAGATGATATGTTTCTGTGAGAGTGTTTAAGGAATCCCATATGAGTTGTGGAATTGTTCTAGACAAATAAAAAGGAAAGGGTGGTTACAAAGCAAACAGTTTATATTCAGATCCTTCTGGGAAACCATATGATATTTGATATTATGTGTGTCAAAAGTCGTGAGTATTCATAACCTTGTGGTTATCCCAATTAATATTTCTCTAAGAAAAAAGTTGTGCTGTGAAATATGTTGCCAGGAACAAAAAGGCTTTTATGCAAATTGCAGTACATATACTTGGAAGCACAGTACATCCGTGGAAATGATATTATTTTAGTTACATACTATGTATAGTTTATTATATATGGTTATAATATTATAAAATGGTGGTTATAAATATTAGGTGACAATTTGAAGAAAATACACCTGAAAAATGCAAGCCTCCCAAAAGTACGTTATAAAATTATACATACACTACAACCAAACTCATATTACACATCTAGTATAATCAAGCCTATGTTTCTGCGGAACAGAACAAATAAGGGATCCATATGATTGAAGACACTCATACGCTGGAATCTATATTCTATGAACTTTCTGTGAAGCCACAGTAGTACTGAAGTCTTCTGTTCCCATTCACATGCAATCCATGTTTTAGCTCTTCAGTGTTCCATGTTTCCCTAGACTGTGTCTTTGATCAGAAATTCAACTTCCAGGAACAGGCTGGAATTCCAGCCTTCCAGGAATACCCACAGAAACCCAAGCTCCTGGGTCAGCAGCACGGCGTGGTGTCCATCCCCTCTGCTTCCGCGGCCATTGGGCTTGAAAACAACTTGTTGGGCTGAAATGGATTCCCAAAAGCACTAAGCCAACCGAGAGAAAAAGCCAGATCCCGGTAGCAGATGGTTCAGCTTACAGTTTTCATTTATTTTCTCTACACGCCAGGAGGGGGTTACATTATCAACTGGTACGGTGACCAGACTTCTCCACTTGAGAAAATGCCTGCTCGGCAGTGTGCTTTCACCCAAGGGAGGTGTCACATCTTTTGTCCCAGAATTCCAAGGAAAGCTCTATCGGGGCCGGTATTATTTTTTTCTTTTTAACCAGTGTAATTAACATAAAGGACCCCTTCTGTCTCCAAAACACAAGCCTCCCATACATGGTAAGATGAACTAGACATTATATCCCTTCACAACACAAAAACCCTTTCGCCCACCCCACAAGCCTTTTATGGGTTTCATTAAGGCCCACGGGTGTCTCTGACTTATTTATTTAGGAAACACTGTTATTGTCTTAATGTAAACCCAACTCGAGATCAGTTGACAGTTGGAAAGCTGCGGCAGAAAGGCTTTCAAAGGCCGTCTCCTTGGAAAGAGGCGGACAGCTCCAGTTCCTGTATCGTACTGCCAGCTCTGCTCACAAAATAAACAAATGTTTGTTTTACAACGTGGCAGAGGGGGCTCCCATTCATCGTGGGCCAGATATGAAAACAAACTTCCACGTATAAGGGCTTTTGATACACATGACTTACTCGGATGACAAGGGGCTCACTGGGGAGTGCTTAAAGCTTATTAATATTGCACAAAAGACTTTTGTTTATCATTGCACTGGGCTGCCTGGGAATCACAAGACTCAAGCCGCCACCCGGCTGGTGTCCTAGCATTTTAGCGGCCTTTAACGGGTGGAGATTGGGAAAGCACCACCGGTTTAGAGCCAAACACAAACTCGCCACAGACCCAGGTGAAAGAATTTAACTGCGGGCCCTCTGAGAGCCTGATTTGGATTGAAATTAAAGAGCAGAGGGGCGAGAGCTCCCCCTACAGGTAGAAAACTAGATGCCTGGGACCTTCCTGCTTGGAAGCCAGTAACTTCCAGAAAAACATGGACTCCACATTGGGCCTAAGGAGACACTTCCCTTTTTGTTTATAAAGTCTGGGCATACAAGCTCTATTCTCAGACAAGATTGTTATGGAAAATCCATTCTTGAGGCATCTCTTTGTTAAGCCCGTTAGGAAGATAAGCAATTAGGTGTAGCCTGTGTCCTCTGCTGTACTTGCCCTGTAAGACAGTAACCACAAGCTACTGTGGCTTTAGTTTCTTTAAATGGTGCTAGATCAGCAGGTGCCCCGAGATTTTAAAAAAAGGGATGTGTGCTGTAAAAGAGCACAAATTAAAATTTTTAATATCCACCATCTGTTGAAATGATAATATTTGTAATATATTGGAATAAATTTAAAATGATTAAAACCAGTTTCACCTGTGGCTTTCCCCCCATGTTTTAAATATGACTATCAGAAAAAAAATAAAATTACTAATTCTTCATATATTCCTGTTAGGGCTGCTCTGAACAATTAATGCATTATATCATAGCAACACTCTGAGCCTGTAGCAGCCAAGATTTATGCTAGTTGAGTTGATACTTTTTTTTTCTGGTGTTGTGAAATCAAATCCTGAACTTGAAGCATGCCAGGCAAAGTGCTCAGCCGAAGCTACAGCCATAGCCTACCCATAGGCCTTTGCCTGAGGCATGCTCATTCCTTCCACATACCTGGATTTCTGAACATTAAAAGGACTTTTTAAAAAGCTTGCATGTCAGCATCTCTATTTACTGTCTGATCAAAAGGCAAGCAAACTGTTTAGCTTACAGTTCACGTGGGCTGAGAAGTCTCACAAGAAAGAACGCGTTTTCTCTGCAGTCCCGACTCCCTTGGCCATGCCCTTCACTGTTTAACTAGGAGTAGTTCCAAAAGAAAGAAATTCCTTCTACCAGAACAGTCTTGAAGAATTGCTTTCAGGTCACTAGACACTAGATATTTGCTCACTCCCTTTTGCAACTGGCAGCCTCACCCACCCACCTAATCAGTCTCCTTTGCAAGCAATCATTAAGATATGTATGATAAGCGTGATTACACAGGAAATATGTGACCTTGGGGTCAGACCACCTAACGCTCCCCTGTTCAGACAAATGGCTGAAAACCCACTAACAATGGGAAACGTTGCCACCTTAATTATTCCTTCTAATTATTGTTATAATTATTCGTCTCCTATTTCGTGTCTCTCATCCCGCTTTCCACCCATCCCCTCTTTTTCCTTCTGCCCTCCTCCTTCCCTTACATTGGTTACATGCCTCTCATCCATCAGTTAAAGAAATTAATGTCTATTGAATGTACCCTATACAGAAGGCATCTCATCTGTTCATCGAAATACATAAAACTTTTGTAGCAAGGAAAGACAACTGTGGCTCCATTTGCTAACTTTCCAAGAGTTCTCGAACTTATGCGTCACATCTTAAGTGTCATTGTGAGTTGCCTTTATTTGTGGTATGAGGTGAGAAATTAGTCGATCCAACAAATTTTCTCACGTATAAATGCCATGTAGGCAGTTGGTTTGGAATCAACACTCTGGCTTGTGCCCCCAGAATCTTAGAAACTCATGTATGCACTCTTTCCCGAAAGTCCATTGATTTTTGAAAGTCAGGCAATGCTAACTGTTGCCAAAGGCCATGCAATAATGAGATCAGAGCTAGACTTGCCATCCTAACTTAGCAAGAGGCCTTTAATGGTACCAGGAGCTACCTGGGCTAAACCTGTTCCAATTCACCCTTCCAAGACCACACTGACCAATCAACCCATAAGAAGATTAGCAGAGACTATTCAGTGTCCCTTGGAGTCTACCTCAGGTTTATCTTATCTGTTTTCTCTCTCAAAATGTGCAAAAATATCTCTGAAAGATAATAAAGACACGACAAGTTAATGATGATGAGATTATCTATGAAATCATCTCCTGCAATTTAGCCTTAAATTTTTACCAAACGTTCATACAGTGCTATAAACCACACAGGTAAGTGGATGCCCCTCAAACACAGGCATATAGTGAACCAAGAAAGTAGCTCACATCTTCTGAACCTCTTCCATCCCAGAAATCATCCAAAGGTATTTGGTTTAGCAAAGCAAATTGCAGCCCCATCTTTGATATTATAAATGGAACTGTTCATGTAAAAAAAGGCAATGAACAAGCACTTTAGTTGCAAAAGGGAAAGAATATGGACTTCTCTTGAACTGCTACACAAAGCAAAAATGGAACCAATACTCAAATTCCTCATCATTGTGCCCCAGAGCGTAAAAGGGGCTGCAGTTCTATAAAATCCCTGTGGGTCTTTGCTACAGTGCTCAGAGGTCACTACAGCGGACAGGATATCCACTGAAGCATCCATGGTAAGAGTTTCCATCTGACCTTACTATTCTGGTATGGCCGCCAGCACCTTATAATCCTGGCATTATAGTCTTCAGCAATTCCTCCGCTCAATTGCAGAAGCTAAGTCCAACCTTGCTCTTGTAGGGGCTTGTGAATCGTCACAGAGCAACAGACGGTGTCTCTGGGATCTAACTGCAAAGAAACCAGGCTGGAACTCACTGGGTGGAAGACTTCTCTCTCCACTAGAGGCTGCATTTGTGTGCTGTTAGCAGAAACTGAAGAAAAGGGTGATTTGTGCATCTGCTTCCTTCTCATGTGATGGAATCCAGAGTGAGGAAGCCCGGGGTTCTACAGCAGGACCATGGAACTGGGATTCCCCCATTTTTATGCTGCATTTCCTTTAGCACATGCTTTCTATCTTCAAGGCTACACTGTGGTCTGAGCTGTGTGCATGGGGTTTCACAGTCACAAAGGTGACTGTTCCCTTCTCTAGGAGCTCTTCTGGAAGACACTCTCAACAATTCTTACATGATTTGCTCCCTTACAGTTACAAGCGAAGCAAGAGACATTGTTTCTGGAATAAAAATCCATTTACATTGCAAAAGAGGAAGGGGAAAATAAAGTAAATATCAGATTTGTAACTACCTGATCCTTGAGTTGTTGCCGAAGCAAATACAAGAGAAGTCCCATGCAGCTCCGGATGTTTATTTCAGCCCTTATCACCCAATTAATAAGTCCCATAACACTGGGCCATCACATAGGACCATCACTTCAGCTTTCTGTTAGACCCAGTGCTTGGTTTCTTAAGATTAATTGTAACTTGTACTGCACAAAATTCCTCTATATGAAGGGCTTGTTCTCTGAACCATCACAGGCACATCTAGGGTAGTCAACATTCCAGTTACAAACCTGATGAAAAAATTAGCCTAGTCATCAAGAAAAGATTCAACTGTGCTTAGTGCGGCTAATGAAAAAAAAATGGTGCACACATCCCCACGCACACATGCAAAAGGTGACAAAGACAGCTCAACAACTACCCGGGTCATGTGAACAGATTTTCACAATTACCTGGACATTTAGCATGAAAGTGAGGCTTGGTTCCTGAGTGCTGAGATGCACAGTGGCAGCCATGTGATGTAGTGATGGTTTGGTTACAGAGTGTTGAGGTCATGAGGATGTGTGTAGTGATGAAGCTTGTGGATGATAACCATGAAGACAATGATGACCACAGTCAAAGGATAAGCCACCTTCTCCAGAGTGGGATCACTCCAATTTGTAGTGACTCTCTCAATGTCTTCCTTTCTTCACTATTTGTAAGCAAGTCTATTATCTCATTTGTGTCTCGCACCTCAGGAGAAGGGGCAGGATTTGTTATTTTAAAATGGATAGAACATAAGCTCAAAACAAAACAGGTAACGTTGTAATAGGAGCTGCGGGCTGTGTTCCGCCACCCAGCTCCCCAGCCGCCTGCTAGCTTTACCCAAAATAAGAACACACAAATTGTATTCTTTTAAACACTGCTTAGCCCATTATATCTAGCCTCTTCTCAGCTAACTCTTGCACCTGGACTAGCCCATTTCTAATAATGTGTGTAACACCCCAAGGTGTGCTTACCGGGAAGATTCTAGCCTACGTCCATCCTGGGTCAGAGCTGCCCGGGAGAGAGGAGCCTGGCGTCTGTCTGAGGTGTCTGCCCCGGAAAGGAGAGCATGGCCTCTGAGCTCACTTCCTCTTCCTCCCAGCATTCTGTTCTATTTACTCCTCCCACCTATGTTTTAACCTATGAGGCCAAGCAGTTTCTTTATTATAATTAACCAATGACCTTCCGCCATCAAGGTAACCTGTTCTGTTTGTCACAGTTCGAAGAAATACAGAAAACTAGCACTAGATGCCCACCTTTGCCTCTGAGAGGGGACACTGAATGGATCCTGGATTATGTGCCTCTTACAGAGGGTATGTTTGAGACTCCTGTTCCTCAACAAACCCAGCCATTTGTTGAATATTTTAAGGTCTTTATGTGCATGCCTCATGTCTTACTCAATGCTGAAGTGCCTGTGTCTAGAACAGATCCTTGTCCACATGAAGCCAGTTGCTCTGATTTTATTAAAGACAGTGATGTATTTAATTGCATATATGCTCAACAGTATCTGCTATTGGCATAAGACTGGATGGAGAAACAGGAGGACATCACTAGCTCTTCTTCCATGGGATCCGGGAAGCTTAACTTTGGTTTTTGTGTTGTAGCTGGGGGAAAGTGGTCAGCACTTGACTTAAAGTTGCATTACTGTGTTGGAGTCACCTTACCTGTAGTACAAGGTGATGGAATTTCAAATACATTGTGATAATTTTATAGCCCGAACATCATGATTCTGTTACTTTACAATGTCCATAAAAAGAGCTAGGCAAATGCTAGAGAGAAACTGCTACAGGGTCAATCTCTTTGGATTCTTTTTGGAAGATTTAAGTCTCATAGCACCTGTTCTTTGCCTTGATAAGTTATACTCCCTTAAAAGCAATCTTCTCTTTATGAAACACAATAATTGAAAATAGAGACAGGTGTACCCCCAGCAAATGGCTACAAAGACATAATCTGAAGCCTCCTAGGCTCCAGGTTTCGCCTTCATCCCCATGGTTGTGTCATCAATTGAATTGGAAACAAATGGTTTAAATAGTGGGGTCTTCTACATGGCCTTCTGAAATCCTTGGTCCAGAACAGAGTAAATTCCTCCACCAACATAAATCCAAGGAGCACCATGATCCTATTTTAAAGCTAGTCATATCTCTAAAAGAGCCTGACATCAGATTTCTTATTCCAGCTCCTAATCCATTCCTATAGTATCACCTACCACCTAAAATGTGAGGGAAAACCTTTGCATACATCCTCCATGTCTCAGTAATCAACCCACACCAACAAAGCCTCGCTCATGCTTTGACTGATAGCCCACAGGAACCCCTGTTTTAGATAAAAAGCAAACAAAAGATGTGGGAGCAGTCAACCTGACATGTTGAGCATCCTCCCCATCACAACTGAAGTCAACCAACACCACCCATGGCTGCTCCAGCTGGCTATGCACTAGAGTTGGGGATGATAGTGACAGCAACAGCAGGAGCAACAGCAAAGACCATTTTGAACATTACATGTTCCAACATGAGCGCTGTGGGGGTGTTTTCATTTCATCTTAAGAACTTCTCTAGGAGTCGTGTTAGCCCCCTCATCTTCTTCATCCGACTGATGAAGAAACTGAGATTGAGGGAGGTTAACTAACCTTAACCGTCACTTTGGAACTGGATAACCATGGTCCAAAGCCAGATATGCATGTGTCCAGAGCCTCTGTACAATGAGCTAACCTACTTCCCAGAAATAGGAACAATAACAGCAGAGGCCTAGCCATCAACCCACCCAGAGGAGGGTACAAGAAATTCCCAGGCATGAAAGCTGCAGAAACAGTCATATCAAAGGCTACCCTGAAAGGGGACTGGTAAACAGAGGGGTGTCATTTAGATGTGTGTGTGTGTGTGTGT
>NW_004949107.1:3856246-3858492 GCF_000317375.1 Microtus ochrogaster | reverse complement strand
TGTGTGTGTCTGTGTCTGTGTGTTTTGTTGGTAAACAGAGGGGTGTCATTTAGATATGTGTGTGTGTGTATCTGTGTCTGTGTCTGTGTGTATTGTTGGTAAACAGAAGGGTGTCATTTAGATGTGTGTGTCTGTGTGTTTTGTTGTTGTTTTGTTTCATTTTGTTTTGTTTTGTCTGTCTTGAGAAAGCGTCACACTTAGTTGCCTAAGCTGGTCTCAAAACAAACCCCTGGACTCCACTGATCCTCACACCTCTGCCTCCTAAGCAGTAAATCACAACCGCAACGCCCAGCTTAGGCGATTATTATTAAAGTAGACTAAACCCTGAAATATCTGCTAAGTTGGAGAAACTTCTCTCTAACATTTTCATAGGCAGATTTAAGGAAGCCGTGACTGGGGAACTTTTCATAATTTGGGAACACAGAAATAGTAACCATAACAACTGAAAGAACAAAATTCTTTTCTTTCTTTTATCACCTGTAGACCTCATGGGGTAAGGGGCAGATGGTGAATTGGGGGGAAGCTAGTCTATTTTGAATGCTTATTTACAAAGGTGCATTCCTGCCATCCACCAAACACCATCTGCTAGGCTATTTCTTCCATGAAATGACAACATTTCGTTCCACAGCAAATAAAAGTCCAACCAGAATTCTATCGGCACGCTGTGTCTGGGAGAGCACCAGCTCTTTTCAGAACCAACTTTAATCCTTCTCCAAGTCCACAGCAAAGAAGGCTCCCCTAAGAACAGTAACCCAGTCAACACGTTCGTTCATTCACTCACTCGCAAACTCACTCTGAAAGAAAGTTGGCCCGTGTGTGCTGGCCAAATGTGGAAAGTTAACTTTACAACATGAACTGTTTGCACCCTGGGCCAAGAGACAAGTCTAGGCACCATGTGACCCGAGTCTGATTTAGTAGGATCTTGGGACTTGGGAACACGAGAGTATTTCTTCAAGGAGCCCCCACCTTCTCTGACCCCCCTCCTGCTCACCCATGAAAACTTCCAAGAATGTCTTTCATGTGTGCACCATTCAGTGAACAACGGGCTGTGCCCAGGAGCCTGTCCTTGAGTCCCCGGTTCATTACCTCTGTCTGAGACAAGGAAGGCCAAGTTCAATCGCTGAGGCTGGGAGGAAGCAATCAGTGAGGATGCCGGCATCAGGACAGGGAAATACAACCTCAAAACCACCAAGAACCATTTCCTGTTCTTAAGAAGTAGAAGAAACTGTAGTTGGTGCAGAGGGAAGAACTTCAGATAAAGAATCTGGAGACCCCCCACAGTGTCCCCAGCTCTGTCACTGGCAAGAACGTATGGATTTGGATATATGGAAAAATTGTTAAGTCTCCCTGGCCCCTGGGTTGCTTGCTTATAAAATAAGGAGATGGTAAATGTTTCCTAAAAGGACCAGAGCCTTAACCTTATTCCTGAACATTAAGTCAAACGTCTAGAATGGGGAGAAGGGAGTGAGTGAACAAGGGGTGTTCCAGAAACTGCACTAAAGTTCCCAGAAGAGCAGCAGCTTACATGGAACATTCTACAGAAACTAATTAGCTGATAAAATTCTCAATGATTGTGGAGGAGTTGGAGTTGGAATGTTGCAGGTCCAAAGCCAAATTACAGTTTATATATTGGGCTATATACATATACATACACACATACATACATACACACATATATTCATTCATTCATCATTAATAGCCATTCCTTGCCTCCTCTGTGATTGTCTTAGCATCTTTCTGACTATCAGGTGAAACTTATTGGAATTATTAAATGAACAGGCAACAGGCCACCACCAATCTAAAAGCTGTGACCAGATAACGTCTGAAACCTACAGAAGAGGGTTTCCACTCTACTGTAGCCCACCTACCCAATGGAGTTACCAACGTATTTGAAAACATGTGGATTTGTGACTTTCTGTTCTGTTAGTATAAAAACATCATGAAACTACTTCCACAGTGGAGCATGGAATTTGGGGAACCTGAATCCTGTTCCGGGGCCACAGTTACTCAAGTTTGGCTTCAGAATAAACTGTCCCTTACTCTCTTTGAAAGAGCTGTTTCTTGCCAGGCGGTGGTGGCACTCGCCTTTAATCCCAGCACTCGGGAGGCAGAGGCAGGTGGATCTCTGTGAGTTTGAGGCCAGCCTTGTATACAAGAGTTAATTTCAGGATAGGCTCCAAAGCTACAGAGAAACCCTGTCTAGTAAAAAAAAGGAAAGAAAGAAAGAAAGAAAGAAAGAAAGAAAG
>NW_004949107.1:3833990-3856146 GCF_000317375.1 Microtus ochrogaster | reverse complement strand
GAAAGAAAGAAAGAAAGAAAGAAAGAAAGAAAGAAAGAAAGAAAGAAAGAAAGAGGGGGAAAGAAAGAACTGTTTCTTGCCTCATCAAAATCAGCTCTTGGTAATTAGGAGTTGTTTATGAGGGGCAGGGGGAGCATCGCTTTCTTCAATGGTTTAGCTACTGATAAGTTGACCTTGTTCCAATAAATAATCCCCAACCCATGCTTGGCAAGAAGCTGTGACCAAACTCAATAGGCCACATATAAAAAAGAAGACACGAAGGTAGGAATGGCTCCTGCTGGGGAGGAGTATGTCTGTGAGAGAGAAAGGGGCATGAAAAAGAGGGAGGGGAAAGACTAAAGTTCATCATATAGATATATGAAACTGTTAAGCAATAAAACAGAAACTAAATAAATGAAGGATGGGGATGGGGCCAAATGAACCGGAAGTTCTGCAGCTTTATAAATGTCCCCTGTTACCTGCAAAAGACCTTGGGGAGTCGGAGAGGGCTTTATGCGAGTACATTGCCTCATTCCTAGCTCTGTAGCCACTTCAACAGTGTATGAACGGTTTCAGAAAGTAGCACAGTCCTGAACCCAATCCTTAGACTCACTCCCACCCTGGAGCCTATTCAGCTTCCTCTATGGCCTAACCTGTCACTTACCTCCATTGCAGCTTTCCTAGGGCAACTCTAAGGGGATATTGATGCCTACTGCCAGTGGAGAAAACCCCGTTCTCTCTCCAGAGGACCAAAGAGATAGTTTGTCATGGAGCCACATGCGAGTGAGCATGGTCGCCAATTTGCAGCAATCAACCAATCAGGTTGTGTAACGTTCCACAGAGTTGCAGCATCCTCTTGGGCACATCAGTTAACGATATTGGGGAGGACCATCCACAGAGCCTCCCAAATGTCAGTTAATGCTTCTGTTTCTTTGCAATGCAGTTTACAGTCGTGATGGTACTGTGAATTAGGCTGGGCTTAGAGTTCTTCCCACAGAAGTCACCAAATGCCCCATGCCCAGGCAAGTCCCTAGCCACTCACCTGCTGGTACACCATCACCTGTCTCACAGCTTTGGTGTGAGGGTTTGGCGACATCAGAACACAAAGTGTTTCAGCATCCTGTTGGTGGCACAGGGGCAATGGGTGCGACCGCTTGCTATTATTGATGACTCGAGGTACTCCTTCTCTTCCTTGTTTCTCAGTCACCGCTCAGTCGTCTCTTAACACAGATTTTCTGCCTCATGATGGAGACCCAGAAAGTCAGTCCCTTTGCCTAAAGATCTCCCCAGCTCCTCCCACTTGCCTGAGACTTCTCTTTCTGCAGACCTGAACTCAACACCTACTATGGGCTTAGTCTTGCTCTAAGCACTGAGGATACAAACATGATGGAATAAAATCCATACAACTAAGCCTATAAGGGTCACTTTTTTACCATCAACGGAAAAATCCCATTAGCAGGCAAAGCATTGCCAACATTGCCGGTCCTGCCATCTGCTACCCCAGGGGCTTTTAGCAAGTAGCCTTCAAGGGAACCTCAGCTGCAAAGTGCAGCCACCTTCTCTGGGATGACATAATCATTAGACACACAGGGTGTTTATTACCTTTCCTCTCCTCCCGATCCTGATGGCCCTACCTTAAGGCTGGTAGCATACTTCCCCGCTGGCCAGGAAGGTTGAGTGTTTGCTGCCTTGAAACCAGAAATGTGTAGCACCGAGCCTGGACCCTCGCCAAATTTCTACAGGGCATTAGTAACAAACTGGTGAAGCTCATTAAAAAAGAGAGAGAGAAACCTATAACCATTAAAAGCCCATTAAGCAGCCTGTCATTTTGTAGAGCTAAATAGCCCACAGTAATCAAAAGCATATGAACCCCAGCTGGGATACCCAGTGAATTGTTTCGATTTAGGGGAGAATTCATCAAGAAAGATTGTTCTTGGGATTGGGTTGATTTTTCTCCTTCGGTTCCTGGCCCCATGTTCCATTATAATTAAAGTGATTGATGCACCTCCCAGACAGAGGTGAGCAGTGACCACCAGAGCCAAAACATCTGCCCCTTCCAAGCAAACAGTTAATACAGAACTTCAGCGAAAAGGCACGTAACTTGAGGTCCCCACTCCACCGTCAATTAAGTATGGCACCGTCAACTCCGCTACCCGGCTGGTTTAGATCTGGGTTATCTGTGGAATTTCTGCTTCCAGGCTGGAGAAACTTTTATCCATGTCCAAATTATGTTTCAGAAACAGAGAGTCAAGTGCAGGAGATGTTTCTCTAAAATGGGAGGTAGACGAGCCAGCCATCAATAATGAATGCACAGGGGTTGACGCTTGCTAACTTCAGCACAACCGAGTCAATATTTCCGATTTACCACAATTCTTCCACCTCCTGTGCCACTTTCCCTCCCCTGCATGGGAGAGACCCTGCCAGCCAGGCTCTTGCTCATTAGTCCCTCCATCAGTGAATATACATATATTGAAGAACAAGTAAAACTCAAACAGGTACTGTATAATATCAATTCATATTGGCAGCTCTGTCTACAAGAACAGAAAGCAAGGAGGGGGAGTTAATGATTCAAGGCCGATGTAAAGATTGTCCATAGAAATTGTTTCCACATGCTTATACAGTCCACCATGACACCAGACGAAAGGACAAAACGCCACTATAAAATGAAAATTAAGATGCTCGATTCAGTATAAAGTCTATTGAAAACAATCACATAAACCCTTTAGATACTTTATCATTGCTTTCTCAAAAACCTTTCCTCCAAAAACTCAAGAGTTTTATTTCAAAACAAAACAAAACAGAAAGTCATGACTGGTATAACCAACATTCCCCTGAGTTCCTCCATCTTCCTTTGGTGGGTTTGGTATACTGTTTATTAATATTATTTCTTCAAGGGCCTTGAACTGTTAAAATTCTCCTGTTGTCCACCTCCATTGCTTGCTGGAAGTCCCCAGCAGGGTTATCTTTCTCTTTGCATCACCTTAGAATCCTTGCCACTCAGAGCCCCCCGCCCCCACCCCCTCACTATTGATGGTGTAATTTCTTGGTGCTTCCAAGCTCAGCATTCCAATCTCTCAGAAACTGTCTGCGCTAAATTCACCAAGCAGTTAACGAGCTCACATGCTGTCCATACAAACTCATTTGCCTTGGAAATGAAAACAAATTGATGTCCACTTGAACTGAATTTGCTTAAGCACACATTGCAGATGACACATATGGATGGGCTTAGTGAATGGAATCACTCCCTCCTCCCAGATCCCACATCCAGTTCTGCCCCTCCCACCAGGCCTGGCTATCTCTTCCACTACCACAAGAAGCCCAGCCAAGGGATTAACCCTTCCATATCTTTTTTTATCATATCTTTTTTTATCATTTTTTCTTTTGGAATTCTTAATTTCTTAATAAAGTTTAAAATTATTTTGAATTTTAGATCAGATAAAGCAATTATTTAACTCCTTGGGCATATAAAAATAGGTGAGCTCTTCAGAGGGAAGGCACAAGGACAGAAAGAATGACATGAAAATACGAGCCCAGGCTTCGCTGAGCAGGGCAAGGGCGAGCTGAACAGTGTGAGAAGGAACTTTGTAAGGTTGGCTCCTGGATGGGATCTCAACGCAGACCATTGTGAGAATGCTCTCCACATTACTCCATACCAGGGAACCCCTTAAGCGAGGCAACCTAGGGGGATGCAGCCTGTCCCTGGACGAGGGGGTCTCTGACCCACATGCTCTTTCATCTTTGAATGTCCAGTCGTGAAGGAAAAATAAACATACAAAAGGCCATAAATCGTCTTGCAAAAATAAAGGCTCCTTTTTAATGGCTAGTGGCTAATGTTTTAAGTTGAATTCCAGACACTTACAAAAACTTGTTAGACTCCTTCTACCCACTTTGCTGCCTTGACCTTCGGCCCTTGCAGAGTTAAAGAAGTTGCTGGGCTTTCTCTCCATCGATGAAGTTCAGTAAAGGGTGCTTGTGTGTGTCAGAGAGTTTCCATGACTGTGTCAGACACAAAAGATAAATAGTTTAAAGTAGGGAGGTTGGCCAGTGCTCACAATTCTGAACTATTTCAGTCTGTGATCAGATAGCCCCTTGTCCCTTGGCCAGGGAAGGACAGAAATGTAATAGAGGAAGGGCACAGCAGAGGAAAGCCGTTAACTTATGGTAACTTATGGCAGCCATTAAGCAAATAGAGGTAGACACGAAGGGTCAGGGACAAGATACTCTTCAAAGAAATGCCTCTCATTACCTACTTCCTTCAGCAATGTCCCACCTGTTTCCTTCTGCCATCTCTCAGCAACGCCACCATATTATCAGTCTGTCGTGGGTGAGTTCATTGATGAGGTCAGTCCTCACGAGCCAATCACTTCCCAAGAGCCTCGTCTTTGAACACTGTTACCTTAGAAATCAAGCCATCAGCATCTGAACTCTTTTTTTTCTTAAATCCATTTTAATAAAAAGACAAGAAAATGTTTCTATGATGGGTGAGTTATGAGTCTTTTTCCTTTTCTATAGTCCAATCTCATTGTTGCTTCTTATTTTCAAAGCTAAGTTTGAGCTGTCCCAGTCTCTGAGTAGAAGTTAAAACTTTTATGCCATTCTTCCTCATTTTCTGAAGAGGGGTTTCAGTCATATTTTGCCTCCATGATAGTGTTACATTGTCTTAACAAGTCTCTTTCTTCCAGAGGGGAAATTTCTGAGATTTCAGTTCTTTGAAGTAGTATCCAAAGGGGACTTTCAAAACCCGACCATAGCCTTGTGTTTGCAATAATAGCTTGAAAAAAAAAATCCATGCTTTCACAGTATTCTAGTGTTTCATGTACTTCTTGCACGTTGATGGGCATCGCATTCTCAAGTTTGAATTTTTTCTTTTGCAAATCTATTGAAAACATTCTTTGTACCTTTGCTGTGATCTTCTTCTGTGACCATAATCCAAAGGCTGAATCTCTCCATGATCTCCCAGAACTCTCCCTCATGCTATTCATTCTTTTAAAATGGCCTTATTCTTCTTGCTTTTCTTATATCCAAGACACTTCACTTTTTCAGGATCCACTTTTAATATACCCTTTTGTTGGGTTTTTATTTGGCTGAGTTCATTTCAAGCAGCATTTAAGTTCCTATTATTATTATTATTATTAATTATTCAGCAATACTCTCTTCTCAGTGAGTTTTGTTTTCATGTCTTGGATTGACTTCCTTACTTCATTTGTTGTTGTTATGGTTGTGGATGCTCCCTTGGAGTATATCATGTCTTCTTTGTGTTTTTTAGACATATCTATAGTCAGTCTTCAAGATTCTTTGTCTGAAAGTTCTTCCATTTTTACTGGATGCTATTATTATCCGACTAGTATTTTATTCGGGAGACATGCTGTCTTGGTTTTTGGTGGTGTTCCTTTTCTGCAGTGGAACTTGTACATCTAGAATAATTTGCTAATTACATTCTTTCTCATTCTCTCTCTCTCTCTCTCTCTCTCTCTCTCTCTCTCTCTCTCTCTCTCTCTCTTCATTCTCTTCAAGTTGCCACTCTTACCAGTTAAGATGTTTGCAATGTTCAGGAGTTGAGATGCCTGTCTTCCTCTTGGGGCCAGTGCAGAAAGTTCAGGATCAGTGTAGACTAATCTAAAATGTAGTCAATGGCCCCCTACTTTCTGCAGGAGGCAATGCAAACTAAGGTCATGGGAGAGCTCAAATCATTTGGAAAACATCTGGAACTAAATACCCAATTCTTTCTCCGCAAAATCTTTTCTCCCAAACCCACAATAATCTGAAAGTTATACATACAGTTTCTTCTGCTGCTCTACCATGTTAGTCTTGTGGCACTTAAAGAAAACAAGGGACTCTGCTTTGTTCTGTCACTGACACAGAGCCCTTAGTTGTCCAAATTCCCCCCTCTTGTACGGCTTTCACTCTGCACATGACCCAGTTCCTGGGGACAATGAAGACATGAGAAGACCTCCTGATGTTGGCTTTTCTGCTTGCAAGTTGCATGACTTTAGTTCTCTGGACCTTTTTGTGCTCTGAAAATGAGAAGGCTGTATCACCTTTCCAATCCTGGCTATGGTCATTACTACCCACTTTGCTTCTCTTATATCTCTAATTGTTTTTGTTCTGACCCATATCTGCATTCAAAGGCATACCATGCTGTTGTAAAATATTATTTTAAGGCATGTGACTTTTAATTATGCTGCATCTGCTTAACTCTGTGAAGCTGTGATTCTATGCCTGTCTAAAACACCTGATGGTCTAATAAAGAGTTGAATGGCCAATAGTGAGGCAGAAGCAACGATAGGCAAAGCTGGCAGGCAGAGAGGATAAATAGAAGGAGAAAGAGGGGGAAGAGCAAGCAATGAGAGAAAAAAGGAAAGAGGATGTGAGGAGCCACCCAGCCACCCAGCCACCAAGCCAGCCAAGGAGTAAGAGTGAAAGTAAGGCACCCAGAAGTAAGAAAAGGAAAAAGCCCAGAGGCAAAAGGTGGCTGGGATAATTTCAGAAAAGCTGGCAAGAAACAAAGCAAGCTAGAGCCAGGCATTCATAACAAGAATAAGCCTCCATGTGTGATTTCTTTGGGAGCTGTGTGGTGGGTCCCCCAAAAACAAAAACAAAAACAAAAACAAAAAACAAAAAAAAAACAAAAACAAAAAGAGTAAAACATCACACAACACCATGTCTCCTTTGTTACCCTTGTCCCGTACCGGCATCCTGGAATCTTTTCCTACCATCTTCTTCTACTTTGCCACTCAGTAAGTTTCTTCCTCTCATTTATTTCATCTTTGCTTCTCTGCACGTTCAGATTTTTCCCCAGTCCTAAAATCTAAAGAGCAATTTTATTTAACTGTATAGCTCTGTCATTCTAAACCACGCACTACAGGGCTTCTCCCCTGATGTTGTATGCCATCTTGGAGCAGTGTCTTTTTGTCAGCTCATTCTCGCCCTCTGCAAACCTGGACCTGCTTCCCCCGACTCCTCGCTCTCAAGATTTACTAATGGTTACTTTATCACCAAGATTATCTTTTTTGCACAGCCCAAAAGATTGAGGGAAGAAGTTTCTAAGACAACAGCGCTGCTGGACTGGAGAAAGCATGCAGTGTAGGGAAGAAACCAAGAAAATTTTTCCAAGGAATTCTAAAAATAAATTGTCAGCAATATCCTGACCTATAGGAAAACAGCTGGGTTTCCATCCTTTCTAACCGGCCATCATGGGCTTTGAGGCAAGGGAAGGTGAAGCATGAGTATTTTATTCCTCTTGAACTCGCTGATGGAGTGGCTTTGATAGGCCATGGGTGTGGTCATCTGGAGCCCAAATTACACCCAGGGTAGGCATGGCACACTTAGAGCACAAAAGGAGAGTCACGTGAAGCCATGTTCAGCAGCAGCATGTGTTGCCACTACAGCATGCCAACCTCTTCGGTCGTCTGCAATGTCAACTAAGATGTCTTTGAAGCTCGGGGCCTGGTGGTGTTAAAGAAAATCACCCCTTCGGTGAAACATGCTTCCTTCTTTGCCGAGTGTCCTCTCAGAGGCCTCAAACTCTGAGTGACTCACCTGCCTTTACAGGTTTAATTACTCTACCCTGAACAAGTTGGTTTCAGTGTGCAACCAAGATAGAAGCTTCTATTAAATGTCAACCCAGCACACCTAAACCAATATGTCAAACAAAATCATGTTTATTTTCCCGTGACTTCTCTCTCCCTTCATTTTGATTCCCTATATTATGATCCAACAGTCTTTGATTTGTTGTCATATTACAAAGAACCAAATTCCTTCTCATTTCCTTTGCCACTACCTTAGTTCAGAACTTTGCTGACTATTTTTTTTTCAGAGACATGCAGCCAGGCTGAGCTTGAACACACTATAACTCAGGCTGATCCTTCTGCCTCTGTTTCTCAAGCACTGGAATTATAGTTGTGCATCATGACAGTTTATACAGCACTGGCGATGGGACCCAGGGATTCATGCATGCTAGGTAAATACTCTGCTAGCTGAGCTATATTTCCAGATCCCTATATTGACCCTGGGATAGACATTCACAGTGATTCTGAATTGATCTGTCATTGCTTCTTTGGCTCTTCCTAGACCTTCACCATCAGAAAATAATGCATAACTGCATTACATCCTTACCATCGCCTCTCCTCACCATTCTTTGGCTTCATTTTTCCCACATGCAATGTGGCACAGCCCTCAAGCACTAACCTATCCTACGTGGTAGCAGAGAAGTATACAATGAGCTGAGAATAAGAGGAAATGCATAATTTCCTGCCAAGGCAATGGAGGCAAAACTGAATTCCCATGCTCACTTTTCACAACTAGTAAAACGGACACCTACAAGCCTGAAGTGTCCGGATGCCCAGATCATCATGTGAAGGATGACTCTCTGCCACCGTAGAGAGCAGACTCGCTGACATCAAGCTATCTGTGTGTGTTGTAACCAACCAAGGTATCAGAGGACTCTCTAAGTAGTTTGTTGTTATTTTGTCTAGGTTCCACTGCTATCCAGCCTGGTTTGTCTTCATAATACCATATGTTTTTACATTTATGCTCAAGATAAAGTATATATGTTTGAGTTCATCCTCCAAAATTTCTTCAGAATATTTTCCCTAGGTTTTTTTCTTCTTTGTGTTCCAAAATATACCTTCTGTCATATCATACGTTCTCCATTCATCCATCACGATTTCTCACACTAGCTTGGTTGCATGTAACACTTTAAGGGAGGGAGGTACTGTTCTCGCTCACAGTTTTGGAGGTTTTATTCCCTAGAATTTTGGTGGGTTTTTTTAATAGTTTGTTTTTGCTTGATGTATACTCATGTTTTGTTTGTCTGTATGTACGTGTATCATGTGCATGCAGTGCCCGTGGAGCTTAAAGGAGAATGTAGCACTCTCCTGGAACTGGAGTTACCATATGGGTGCTGGAGACTGAACCTGACCTACCACAAGATCAGCAGTCCTATCAACTGCTGAGCCATTTCTCCAGCCCTCTGGTTCGCAGTTCTTAGTTTCATTGATTCTAGGCTCATGGCGATACACAACATCATGATATGGGAGCATGTAGCATTACTTAGCTCGTGACAAGACAGAAGCAGAGAGAGGACTCAGCAGCATGTATGGCCCTTAGTGTCACGCTCCTAAGTGGCCTACTTCTTCAAGCTAGTCCCCACCTCCTCAGGTAGCATCCCCACCTGGGGACCAAGTCTTCAACACATGACACTGTAAGACACATTTCATATTCAGACTGTGACCCCAGCCCTCAACGGACACTGCAGGTTACCGCTCACATCAGATCCTCTTGGTCTGCACCCCAGAGCAGTCCCTGTCATGAACACCTCACTGTCTGTGTACCCCACTTCATCCTCATCGTGCTTCCTTGTAAGACGTACCAAACACTTCAGAAAACATTTGCTATTCATTTCTATAAGTATCTGGCACCTTAATAGTTAGTGTTCCACCAATAACAGTTGATGTGTGAGAATGAAATCTTGAGACTTCAAACATATTGAGAGAAGAACAGCCATAGAAACTTCTAAGAATTAGTAAAACACAGAGACCAAGTCTCCTAACACAGGTTTATTTCTTTAACTTGCATAATTTTTCACAATAATAAAAATAACAATACGTGTATTCGTTGGCTTTCTTTCTGTAATGAAATAGCATGACCAATAGCAACTTATAGACAAAAGAGTGTATTTAGGTTTTTTAATCCGGAAGGCACACACAGGGAATGAGAGAGTGAGCAGCAAGTGGGGATGAAGCTGCAAATCCTCAGAGCCTCAAGCCAGTCATGTACTTCCTCCACATTCTAGAAATCCTCCAGCCATCCCAAACAGTGCTGCCAGCTGGGAACCAAGTGTTCAAACACATGAGCCCGTGGGGAGCAGCTCCCACTCAAACAACCACAATAAGTGTCCTATAAAAATATTAAAATGTCACACCTTATTCACAGTTTTAAATAGTACATTTTTATTTCACATCCTATGACAAACTGAGATTAAGAGTCAACTAGAAGGTGAACTGTCGGAGACCAGCCACAACAAAAATACTTCCCGCCAAGGTGAAGGCCTGGGGATTAGAAATATAGTAAAGAATATGAAGACGTGAATGAAAATAATAAAATGGAGAAACATATAGGATAGTATCAGGAGGGAATTCCAGTGAGTACTGAAAATATGCCCGCATTTAATTTCCAACTGCTTACAATATTCCTGACCCCAAAAAGTAGGAGTCAGACAAAAAAAAAAAAACCTGTATTAACATGATACAAGGAAATGAACATACCAGTTGAAGGCCGTGGGCTACATCCATAGTTAAACATTCTGTTGCTAGAACAAAACAGTTCTGTCGGCAAACCATTCCCTGGGTGGAATCCTAAGTTATCTCCATAAAGGGACCTGGAATTTAGTTGGATTCTTAGACTCTTGTTTGAAGTAGAAATAATCTACTTCTCTATTCCTGGAGCGCAAAGTCTGGCAATTAGCCACACCTGTTGAAAATCACCTTGAGCAAGCAGAACTCTCTGCTGAACATCTAGGTGGGACCTTTGTTTGAGGTAGAAGCACAATAACCTTGAAGGAACTAGAAGAAAGTTCCGACTCTCCAACCTTTGATTAATGTGGAAACAGGCTCACAGTTTTGGGCCCCCACAGTGAATGGAACCCTAGAATTTTCTGTCCAACAACCCTCAGAGCATCTGAGAGAAACTTCAGTGTGCACTGCAATGCCATTTTACAGACTTTTCTCATCACCCCTACAGACTGCATGACTAGTGTTAAAACCCCACACTGATAAAGAGCACAGAACCTTGTGGTTGCCATTTTCCAAATCACTTCCATGTGTGAAGACTCAATTTGTTTTTACCAACCTCCCAAACAGCAGTGCCTTTGCCCGATGAGGTCCCTTCAACCTGCACCCATACTTAACTAATCAGGGGCTCTGGTGATCCTGTTCTGAAGGCATCCCCCAAAAAATCAGACATGTCAAGGAGTGGTCCAGCTAGCTTTCTCCCACAAAAACTCCCAGACATCAAAGGCTACACCCAAATTTGGGGGAGTTATTCAGTGCCCAAGTACAGACTCATACTGCATTTCGCACCCTTTTTGTCCCTATAAGATAAACACATAATGTCAGACGACACACTTAAAAACTTACACAGCAGTCTGGGATTGGCAGGGCATTAAATGCATCATTTATATTTTACAAACCATTGGGATTTTTATGACACATAGCTTGGGAAGTACCGTACTGAAAGAAGGGTGTGTATGTAATGCAAGGGCCCTCCATACACACATATGGTGCTGAAATGGCTTTCCCTGGACAGAACTTGGATTTTTATTTTATAACTTCCTTTTGTCTATAGGCAGTTCCTATAATGGCATCACCACCCAATCCCATTGCTCCAAGAATAAGTTGAGAAGGAAGTACATCCTGGGTCCCATGAGTTGCAAAATTCAAAGGGTTGAAAGGAAAGCAAGGGAGGTGACAAGCAGGGGATTTCTCAAGATGCCTGTGTCTCGTTGTGTGTGTGCTACAGACACCTGTTGGACTACAGTAGGCTGATCGCACATGCTTCACTTCTAGGCCTGAGACAGCAATCTTTTCCCTGTGCCCTGAGTATATACAAATGCTGTCTCAGATCTATGATATTTTCAACCTATGTGTATTCCTTCTCCACAGTCAATAATTCTATGGTTTAAGGTAAATTTTTCTACTGGACTTTTTAACCTAATTTCTTCCAGAATCAAATTCTCCTAGGATTCCTTCATATTTCAGGAGAACAAAATTAATTCTAAGAAAAATTATGTTTCCATGTACTAGGTAAGAAATAACCCTGGAAAAGAGAAGCCGTTAGATAGAGCTGTCTGGCTGATTAATAAGAGATGCCCATCTCGAGAAAAATGAAAATCTAGCTCATAATTTGCAAGAGCCCTCAATCCAAACAGGGCAGAGATGGAATAGGCTGTTTAAACCAGAGAGTCGATGTTAACACCTGTTAATGACCCATTTGTTGCTCACAAGCTGTTAACACTCAAACAAACTGGTCATTAAGTGTGATCATTACTTATTTCAATGCAAAAGTTATTAGTGCTCCCATTTGAAGACTTAATGGAAGGGCAAGCCTCGCGCTACGCACCTGGTATTCTCCAAGGAGGCTAAGGACAGTCTTCTAACTGCTGTGTCTGGGTTTAAAAAAAAAATAGGTAGTAATAATAATAATAATGGCCATTCTGTCGCATCAATTACCTATTTCTTTCAGCAATCAGAATGGAAGATGTGTTCTGGTTCACAGCGGGATCCCTACTAAGGACCACTTGAGTCTTCATTACTCTGTAGGACCATTAGAGCTAAGTGAGTCTGATGTGCCTTCCTTCCCAGCCTGCTGCCCGTCTCATTATTATTCAATAGACTTCCGATTAAACTCAGAACGTTTTCTCATCTTTTCGGCTTTGTGCAGATTATAAAACATCAGACAAGAGATGTCTGAGAATTGAGACTGGGGGGGGGGGCAGCTGGTCGACTGATAGAGAGAAGTCATGAGCGGCGGGTTTTCCTTCAGGCTGTCTCCCATATAATGACAGAAAGGTGCACACCTAGACACTTTAAATCTAGAAACTGTTGATGAATCTTGTCAACTGCAACTCGAAATCGAATGTGTGGTGGGAAAATTAACCTCATAAGTCTCAGATGATATCAGCTAGCAATTTGGAGGTGATTTTTTTTATTAGGTGTCTCAAAGGATAACAGAAAATACATGTTCAAAGATAGCCTCTTTTGTTTATATAGCTATCACCAATGCAAGACTGAGGTTGCCATATTAAATGAAGGATACAGGACATCCAGTTTCTTATTCAGATAAACAATGAATATTCCTCAGCATCCCGTTCTTACATTCTGCATGATACTGGAGATACACTTATACCAAAATGTATTAGTACATTTATACCAAAATATCTTAGCAGTGCATCTAAAATTCTTAATGAACTGGATGCCATGCATTTTGTCTAGCAAACCCACATAAGGCACTTAACTACTAAAGAAAAATAAAGCGCTCAGGGGTCAGTGGCTTCTAAAACTGGTGATTCGCATGAATCTCTAGGAGAAAGCAAAGATTGCCAGGTTCCACTCCCCTGAAGACTATGACCAGTGAACTGACTAGCTTACTGGAAGCTTTGAAGACTGGTCGATCGATTATTGGGAAAGGAGGCACAGCAGAGCTCAACAGCGTGTTCATGTGACTCCTCAAATTAAGGACAAAATGAATAGTAAACTGATGAACTGAGGCCTGGCAAAGGTTGGTTTCCCCAGACTTAAAAATCATATTTTATACGTCATCCAGTTCATCAGCTTTTATCATGGGCTGCCCTATGCTAGATCTATGCCTTTGAGAAGCCAAAGGCAGTAAAGGGGAGAGATTAGAGTCAGGAGAAGAGCAGTCACTTGATGGAAGTTCCTCTGTGTGCCAGGCACTATGCCGGGGTTCCTTACCTCTTGCCTCATTTCTAAATAAATGCAGAGTCGCTCTCCTTCTGCCAGTGATGATGCTGAGGCTATAGAAACTTAACCTGGCCCAGATGAGACAATGGACAGGACCAGGAGGCATGTTCACAGGCAGGGAGGTCTGACTCCAAGCATTTGCTGTTTGGACTAAAATCTCACATCCAATAAGTACCATGTCAGCACAAAAGAAAAGAAGTGTGGTACCCAAGGATATGAGTTCAAGTATAATTCTGGCACTTAGCTCTGGAGAGTCAGGGAAGTTACTTACCCTCCATGTTTCTACTGTTGCTGCCCTCTTACAGCTGCCTACCACTCACAGAAAATCAACAAAAACCTTCAAGCTGGAAGAGACTGGGAGGAGAAGTGAGGGAAGGAAAAAGAGGAGGAGGATATCCACATGATTAAAATAACACCACACTGGTCAAAACAAAGATCAAAAGAGGAAGCCTTCTCAAGAATCCAGGGGAAAGCATGATCCTGCCTAATACCATTACAACTGAGTGGGAGAAGGAAACCCACAGGCCTGCCTGGGTGGCTTGCCCTGAGAAAACACAGTGGTGAGCAAATACATGGTGGGGAGAGCGGGCCCTGAGGTCACTAAAGCGGGAGAGTTGTCCCTGCCCCTCATCAGCTGCAGCCCTAGGGAGAGTGGCCCCTGCACCTCACCTGAACAATGCAATACAGCTGGCTCTGGGGGGTGGAGGCGGACGCCAGCCCTGCACTGAGGGTGTGAAAACAGAAGAACCAGTCCCAGCCCTTGCTCATTGCAGCATGTGGTGAACTAAATGCTGGAGAGCTCACCCTGGTGTTGAGGATGGGGAACAGCTGGCAGACTGACCAATCCTCCAACCACCCAGGCCCAGAACCTGGGTTTGAGCTGGCCTACCCCAACATCCACCGACCTATGATGTGCTGGAGCACTGAAAGCAGCAAGATCTCTAGGACACAGGGCAACAGGATATCCGAGAAGAGTCCCAGTGACGATCCTGTCTTGATAGTGCAGCAGAAACCAAATGACTGCAATGAATACTTGCAAGTAAAAATAGATGGACTAGAAGGTTTACTGCATGACTCACTGTGTCACAATGCAACTTCCATGACAACATTACAACATTTTTCTTTTCCTTCTTTCTTTTTTTCTTTTTTTTTTTTTTTTGGTTGATGTTGTTTCTCTTTTTTCTTTTAAACCTTATTTTATTTTGGAAGCAAAGTTTCAAGGGTAGAGGATATATATAAAGGGACAGGGAGATGAATGGAATCGAGATGCATGATGGGTAAAGCCACAAAAAATAAATTAAAAGCTTTTTTTAATTTTCACATAGTCTTCGTGGAAAATGAATACACAACAATAACCTAATGAAATCACGTGACAAAACCACGTGACAACTTTGCGATCTTATTTGCATGTTATGTTCACACCTTTTTATATCCATAATAGAAGACCTTGGGGCATCAGCCTTTTCAAAAGTTATAGGAAATTGCCTTCAAAAAGTTAGCTACAATAAAGAATGATAAGCGGGGATGAAATGGCTCAAGGAGGGGAGGTTGCCAGCAGGAATAACAAGTTGAGTTCAGTCCCCAAGACGTGCATAAGAGGAGGAGAGAATTTACTCCTGTGGCTCTTTGGACCTCACATGTTCACCATAGCATGCACACACACAAAATAGCTACATATCGTGCGAATGTGAGTGTGCTATATGTGTCTGTGTGTAAAGAATAATAAGGTCTTTATTATTAGAACTGAATAATAACTTGAGACTCACAATGTTTTCTCCAATTTCTTATGCTTTTTTAAAAAAAATTTCCCATAACCCACAGAGACAGCTGACCTGAGCTTGTGGGAGTTCATGGACTTGGAAATTAGGGAGCCTACATGGGACTGACCTAGACCTAGACCCTCTGCGTGTGTGACAGTTATGTAGCTTAGTCTGACTGGGACGCTCCGAGCAGTGAGACCATGACCTGTCTCTGGTGTATTCAACTGGCTTTTGGGAATCTGTTCCCTATGCTGGATTACCTCTGCCAGCCTTGGGGCAGGGGGATGGAGACAAAGATGGAGGAGGAGTAGATGGGAAGGAGGGAAAATGGCAGAAAGTGGGATTGTGATCAGTATGTCAAATAATGAAAAAAAAAATTAATTAACAAAAAAGTTTCCCAACAGAAAGTAAACTAATAATCATGTATGAAAGAGTTGTATTTCTGGCCAGGGAGATGGCTCAGTGGGCAAACTGCTTGCTGTACAAACATGAGGACCTGTGTTTAGATCTTCAGCACCCGTATAGAGAAAAGACAAGCATGGCCATATGTCCCTCTAACTCCAGATCTGGGAAGTAAAGACAGAAGGATCCCACGAGTTCCTAGCTAATCAATGAATATCAGGTTAGTGGAGCATTGCTTCAAAGGGGAAAAGAAAAGATAGAGAGCAATGGAGGGAGCCTCCTAATGTTGACCTCTCCCTCTCTGTCTTACACACACAGTACTTTCACATAATTGATCCTGTTAGCATGCGTGGCTGAAGAATAAATGACCCAGCTTCCTGGATGCTCACACCTATTTCAACACAAACTTCCGTGGCTGTCCAGGATTATGCACTTGCTCCTACTGATAAGGGGAATATGCCTTCTGGCACTGACAATTTGCCTCCAACTTCCAAGTCCTGATGGCAGGAGGATGCTTCCTAAAGGTTCACCTCTACTCGACTTAGAGGCTTCCTTTTCCACTAAGCTTTCACAGGCTTTGCTGTTCTTATTCCTCAAGTCTCTGTTATTAGCCTCTCATTACCACCACCATCCTGCCCAGTTTCTCCACCCCTGCTTGAGGACTTTTCCCCTTGTTCCTATCCAAATGTTCAGCTTCCAGGCTCTTAGGTTCTTGAGCATCTCAGTTTCCTGCTGAATGAAGTGACTTTTCCCCTGACTACCACCATCTAAGCCTCCTCATCTAATTGTTCATCTTGGATAATTAACTGGACTCACAACTGATTAGATCGTTGTCTCATGATAGTTGGCCTTCATTAACCCTGTGGAATCCTTAGCCTATAAGAATCAAGAAAAGAAACTGCTGTGGTGTGGGAAGTCCTTTGTATATGTATTGCTTTTATTGGTTAATAAAGAAGCTGCTTTCAGCCAATGGCCTAACAGAATATAACCAGGCTGGAAAAGATATCCATAGAGAGAGTAGGCAGAGTCAAGGAGAAGTCATGTAGCCCCGCCAGAGACAGACACTGAATGGAAACTTGCCAGAAAGCAATAGCCACGTGGCGATACATAGATTAAGAGAAATGGGTTAAATTAAGATAAGAAGCTAGAGCTAATAGGCCAAGCAGTGATTTAATTAATACAGTCTCTATGTGGTTATTTTGGGGCTGAGCAGCTGGGAACAAACAAGTGGCCTCCTACAACACTGCTGTTCTGACTTCCAAAGTGGATGTACAAGTTTGCCCTCCCACCAGCAATGGAGGAGTGTTCCCCTTATTCCATATCCTCTCCAGCATAAGCTGTCATCAGTGTTTTGATCTTAGCCATTTCTGACAGGTTTAAGATAGCATCTCAGAGTCATTTTGATTTGCATTTCCCTGATAGCTAAGGATTTTGAACAATTCTTTAAGTGTATCTTGGCCAATAAAAATTTCTTCTGTTGATAAATCTCCATTTAAATCTGTACCCCATTTTAATGGGATTATTAATGAGTATTTTGATGTTTAGTTCTTAAGTTCTTTATATTTTTTATATAAATCCTCTGTCAGATGTGAGGTTGGTGAAGATCTTTTCTCATTCTGTGGCTGCCTTTTTGTCTATTGACAGTGTTCTTTGCCTTCTAGAAGCTTCAGGAGGTCCCATTATTAATTGTCTATCTAGTGTCTGTGCTACTGGTGTCGTTGAGGAAGCAGTCTCCTATGCCAATATGTTAAAGGATAGTTTTCACTTTTTCTTCTATCAACTTCAGTGTATTGGATTTATGTTGAGGTCTTTGATCCACTTGGACTTGAGTTTTGTGCAGAGCAATAGATACTGCGTTATTCTACATGCCACCCTCCAGTTATGCCAGCACCATGCGTTCAAGATACTTTCTTATTTCCATTGTATATTTTTGGTTTCTTTGTCAAAGGTCAGGTGTTCATAAGTATGTGGATTAATATCAGAGTCTTTTATTTTATTCCATTGATCTGCATGTCTGCCTTGATGCCAATACCAAAAACTGAGGAATCAGTCAACCTAAAGACCCATTGATACCACTCTTGGGAATATACCCAAAGAAAGTTTATCATGGTATATTATTTGTGTTTTAATAAATAAAGCTTGCCTAAAGATCAAAATGCAAAACAGCCACACTAGTCAGCCATACAGGCCAGGCAGTGGTGGCATATACCTTTAATCCCAGCAGCCACACTAGTTAGCCATAGAGGCTGGGCAGTAGTGGTATATGCCTTTATTTCTGACACTAGAGAGGAATGTAAGACAGAAGGAGAAAGGTCTCACTGTCAGTCTCAATCTGAAGATTTGTGGAGGCAGAATCACCCATTTTCGGTTTGGGGTAGAGGTAAGAGCCAGTGGCTGGCTGCTTTGCTTTTCTGATCTTCAGGTTGAACCCCAATATCTGTCTCTTGGTTTTTATTATTTATGCTACATTTGGTGCCCAAAGTTATTCACAAAAACGCTGTTTGCCTGAGACTTTACAGCCACCAGCATAAAGAGCTACATGTGGTTGGAGTCACTGCCCTACTAGCTAGGGTTTTTTTTCTATTCTCTCCTGGTGGTCTCTCCCTGAACCCCATTTTCAGGCTGCTGCCAAACTAGGTAGCTGCCTTGAAATCCAGTCGAGTTTTTACTTTTCTATGCAGAAGCAATAAACCTCACATTTCATCAACATAAGCAGCAGATTTGACAAAACATTTGGGAATCCTTAAAAGGAGGAATTAGTTAAAAGAAAGAGATTTTTTTACAACTTTAAAAATTAGGAAACAACATTACATTGGAGGGATTTGTGTCTCTGTATGATAATACATTAGACAGTTTGAAAATGGAGGACTAAATGAGAGTATAACTAATTTAGATGGGATTTATGCAATGTCAATTATGAACATTATCAGCATTATCATTTTTGTTGTATCACTAAAAAATGTGTTTAATCTGAGTGCTAAGATATAAGCCTTAGGAAAAAAAATCTAATAAAACAGATCATACAAGTATTCAAATCCAGACAGAGGAATTTAATGGAGAACCAATTTCAGCATTGCATTATAAGACTAGAGAGGAACAGCTTAAGGTTTTCAAACAACCAACATTAATATATCCAGTAAACATACAGGGATAGCCAAGTGATAGAGTAAAAGCTGAATGGATTCCTGCACCAGTGTTAGATGTAAGGAGATTCAAGGAAGCAATAGTCTCATATGGCATGCATTCATCTTTTGAGAAGAAAATGTTAAACTCATGGTCAGTTTGTAATAGAATTATCACAAACAACTGGATAGAATTGGATAAAGCTGTTTTAGAGCCTGGTCCACAATACAATGGAATAACTGATTCAGAGAAGAAGCTAAGACTACTGAAAAATAGAGTAAAGCTAGAGGTATGGAAATTTCCCAAGTTCAGATTGTTGGAGAAGGAAATTATGCTACTATAGAAGGGCAATCTCTATATGATGGTCACATCCTGTCTTTATGTCATACAGCAGCTTTGAATTCTTGGGACAGAATTGGAGAAATGGGAAAAAAGATTGAATCATTTACTAAAGTCATACAGGGCCCAAAAGAAAACTTCACAGATTTTCTACAAAGATTGACATCAGCAGTAAACAGAATGATACCAAATTCAGAATTCTAGCTTCTGAGCTAGAAAAATAGTAATTGAATCTCTGTTTTTTTTAAATGCCAACTCTCTACTCAAAAGGATAAGTACACCATTAAAGGCAAGGTCAGCAACTTGGGAGGAATGTATTCAAGATATAATTAATATTGAATCTCATGGCCATGATAATGCATGGATAGGAGAGGTGATTTCAAGAAGTTTGAGGAAAAATTAAAATGTTGTGTGTTATAATTGTGGCAAACAAAGTTACCATAAAAAGGAATTGTACACAGGTCATTCCTAAAAATACTGTTTTCTGTAAGAATAATCTATTCAGAATGCCCCTCCCTTCTGGATTATATGAAAGGTATGGCAAAGGCAGGCATTGGGCTAATGAATGAGGTCAACAAGGGATATTCAAGGTAATTCTTTGTCATCATGAAACTCCTTGAGGGGCCTCTTTGCAGGCTTCTATGCCAAATCCAGTTCAGTCATTTCCTGCCAAGGTAGAAGAAACTCCTTCCCAGAGCAATTAAGGAGCCTAATACCTGTTGTAAGAAACCATACTGCTCTGGATCATAGAACAGCTATAGAACAGAGAACAAAAAATTCAGCAGAAACCATAAAGCAAATATTTTGGCAAACTTCTATAAATAAACAAAGATCAAAATGAAAAATATTAATAAATGACATCATCATTGAAGGTCTGGTAGACACAGGTGTGAATGTAACAATAATTTCATCAGAATCTTGGCATTCAAGTTGACTTCATCAGGATGTAAATGTTCATTTTTTAGGGATCAGAACTTTATCTCAGGTAAAGCAAAGCACAAGGTGTGTCAAATGTATAGGGCCAGAAGGACAGAGGGGAATATTAAAACCATATGTGGCTAACATAGCAATGAACTTATGAAACTGTTATTTGTTATAGCAATGGAATACTCAGATTAAAATTCCCCCAATCTTAGAAACAAACTATACATTAATGTATGTTTCTGAAAAAAAATATTAGAAGGCATTATAAAGAGTAGTCATCAGCCATTCAGGTTGTTCAAGAACAGGGCATAACAGCTGCTGATATTTCAAAGGCACCAACAGCCCTGCTTTAAAATGGTTGACAACGTACTGGCTTTGTAGGAGCCTAGGCAGTTTGGATGTTCACCTTACTAGAAATGGATGGAGGTGGGGGTTCCTTGGACTTCCCACAGGGCAGGGAACCCTGTTGCCTCTTTGGGCTGAGGAGGGAGGGGGATTTGATTGGGGGAGGGGGAGGGAAATGGGAGGCGGTGGCGGGGAAGAGACAAAAATCTTTAATAAATAAATAAATTAAAAAAAATAAAATGGTTGACAGACAAACCTGCATGGGTTGTGCAATGGTCTTTAACAACAGAGAAACTGCAGGCTTTAGTTTGAGTACTGCAAGTACAGGAGCAACTAAATGTTCAACATATTTAAGAATCAGGCAGCCTTTGGAATTCTCCTGTATTGGTTGTTAAAAAGAAATCTGGAAAATGGAGAATGGTAACAGATCTAAGAGCTGTTAATAAGATGATTCAGCCAATGGGCTCTCTAGAATTCCTTCTTCACTATTACCTAAAGGATGGTCCTTTATAGTTATTGTTTTAAAAGTGTGTTTCTTCACTATACCTTTACAAAAAGAGGACAGAGAATAATTTGCCTTCACAATGCCTACTTATAATAATTCTCAGTCCACTAAGAGATGTCAATGGAAGATCCTCTCAGAGGGAATATTAAATAGTTCCACCTTGTGCCAATATTTTGTAATTCAGCCATTGGAAATGATATGTAAGCAATTTCTTGCATGGACATTTTGTTATCTGATTTAAATGTAGATACTTTAGAAAAAATGTTTGAAGAAGTAAAGGAAATTTTGCCTTGTTGGGAATTACAAATTGCTCCTGAAAAAATATAAAAAAGAAATTATATTAATTACTTAGATTATAAAATAGGTTTACAAAAAATTAAACTACAAAAGGTGCAAATTAAGAGAGATTGATTGCAGACTCTTATTGACTTCCAAAAATTACTAGGAGACATTTCCCATATATGGCCTACTATTGGGATAGGTTCTGATGACCTGATTAACTTAAACAAAACCTTAGATTTTGACAAGGACTTAAATAGTTCCAGGGAATTATCAGCTGTAATAAAGAGAGAATCAGAAAATTTAAATAAAGTGGAACAAAGCCCTTATAATTCTACCCAAAAATCAGGATTATATGCTATTCTCATGGTACTAAGGGGTTTTAAAGAACCTCTCAACATAGTTACCAATTTACAATATGCAGAAAGAGTTGTTTTGCATATTGAAACATCTGATACCAGATGATACATAATTAACTTTATTATTTATTCAGTTACAAAATACAATCATAAATAGCAATCATCCCATATACATAACACACATCCAATCCCATATGGGTTGTCCAGGTCCTCTAGCACAAGGTAATGTAGAAATCGATATATTATTGATTGGAAATGTGATGAAGGCCTCAGAATTTCATAAAAAAAAAATCTTGTCAATAGCAAAGGATTTTTTTTAAGAAAAAAGACTTTTATATCACATGGCAACAAGCCAAGGAAATTGTAAGAAAATGTACTACTTGTTCTTAATACAACCAAGCACCACTACATGCAGGAATAACTCAAAGGGTGCTCAAAGAAATAAAATCTGGCCAATGGATGTGTTCCATGTTGCAGAATTTGGAAAACTAAATTATGTACACCACACCACTGATACCTATTCATGTTTTCAATGGGCAACTGTTTTGAGTTCAGAAAGGCTGATTCAGTTATCACACATTTGCTAGAAGTTATGGTCATCATGGGTATACCTGTACAAATGAAGACAGACAATGCTCTGGCATATGCCTTTAAGAAAATGAA
>NW_004949107.1:3797225-3833584 GCF_000317375.1 Microtus ochrogaster | reverse complement strand
CACTACTTAATTAGAAGAAATGTTAGTTTATCAAACAGCATGGCTGTTTAATCTTAGCTAACCTATATAACTAACAAATGCTTTTCATTTGATCAAATATAACTTGCTAGAAGAGAGTCTCCCCAAAATTAAAGTTTGGGAAGGGTTTTGTTTCTATTTCTTCAGGAAAATAAAAGTATATAGCTAAGGAATCGGAAAACCACTGGACAAATAAGACATTTGAAGAAAAAAAAACAAATCATTCAGAAAAAAAATCTCAAGAAAAAAGAGTAAATTGGCCCATCAGTATATCACATTTCCAACAGGACAAAATTTTATAAATACTCCCAAATGTTTGTTTCTTCTGCTCTCTACAGTCATATAATGAAATAGGTTTTTATTTTTTGCAGTCATAGTCTAATTAAAAATTAAAGTTGACTTTTGAGGTGGAGTATGGCTCCCTCCTTCACTAAACACAGGCATGCTTATTAAAGTGAAATTCAAAATCTGTCTTATGTCAGAAGAACCACCTGATATGAGACAGAAGAAAAACAAATATTTAATAATAATTGACTTTATTGTCACTAATCTCAACATCCTTTGGTTTTATATTGACTCTTTAATAGATTTTCTTAAAATGTAAGATTTATAAGATTAATATCTATATATAGATATAGATATATTAAACTTTTTGTCATGATATTAATGGTCATATAGAGTACTAATTCTAGAAAATTATTTTATCTACCATCCTGTACATGATTTTGATTTAAATCTCCATCACTTTTCTGCAGTGAACCATGAGCATGCTTAACAGTCTAACTCTTTAAGTTTCCATAAGAAGGATAGGGCCCCACAATAATGATTCTTCCAGGACTATGATAATACTACTGAGCTGGAAAACACAACCTAAATATCTGCTTTGAACTATAAACTTCTCAAAACAATTTCAAGGTGGCCAGCTGATATGATTCAGCCTAACAGTCTACTCTAGTCAGGACTTGAGGTAAGTCCTGTACTTTCCCATTACACAGAGACTGGCAATAAATGATACAACTACCTCTCCTAAGCCAAATATTTCTTTTCAGGATCCCCTAAAGATACCATTGGCTTCAGACAACAGGAAGTAAATTTAAGAATACAATGTCCATATTCCCAAGAGGTGGGTGGGTAGTTTTTAGTCATTCAATGGGTTATGGATATTTGTCATTGTTTAGAGGGCTTTGTTACAAGTTGTTGTTGGTTATGGTCAGGATAAAAGTTAAACAAAGAAGATTAGATTTAGAGTTCCTGTTTTAAAAAGAAAAATGGGGATATAGATTTGATAGGATAAATTATTGAACCTACTCTGAAAAAAGGATACAGATATGGATAGGATGAAAGCATAGATTACTGAATCTGATTACTCTAAAAGGAAAAAAAGAAACATATAGATAAGATAAAAGGGTATATTATTGAATCTGCTTTTAAAAAGCAACTACTAGTTTTAAATGTTTTACATTGGATTGCATCTTTTATATTATATACAAATCTTGCATATTGATGCAAATTTGAGAATAATTTTGTTAGAGCATACTATTCATACATTTCTACTCTTCTTTAAGGTATTATACCTAAACAACTCATCTAAAAATGTAATGCAAGTTTCTAGTCCTTGAAAAATTATTATTATCATCACCTGTTTAAGATATAAGGAAATGCAGATTAACAATTAGTCACCTTTTATAATCAAACTTGTTGTCACATTAGTCATGTTTTCAAAGTCAGAGATATATTTTAGATAGACAGGTCATCTTCAAACACCTCAGAGATCTTACAGAGTATGGCATTTAAGATGTTTTAATAACATAAGTTCTTTTCTTTTTGTGACAATGAGACATGTCTGTTCCTGGCAGCACCTATCTACTTCAGAGAAGATGATGGGCATCAAAGAAACTACACATGGAGTTTGCTTTCTACTTTCTTTGTGGAAAATGCCTTTGTCTCAACTGCTGACAATATACTGTTCTAATTGGACAAGCAGAACACAAAAGAAAATGACTGCCAAACATTGTCAAGACAAGGAGTGACAGCCCTTCAAAATATTCTGCTTCACAGAAAAGTGTTTAGATATGCTAGGCTTCTAGGTCAAAGATGGATGCCCCAAAGTTGCAGAGTAACTTTGGATGACTGTCCAGGCAGCCAGCTGTTTCTGTCATTTTTCACATTTTTTTAGAAGTCTCTTGTTCACATTTCCTGCTTACTCTGTTCATGTTATTTCCTTCTTGGGTCTCTGAGGAAGTTGAAGACTAGATAGTTACAGTTTCCCTTGTTTACCAGATGAAGAAAATAAGTTGTGATAGAAAGTAAATTAGGTACAAGACTTTGAACTTACCAAGACAGGATAGATATGGAGTATTTCCTCTGAATTTGTCAAATGCAAATATACTAGACATTTCTGGTGTGTTTATTGTCTATATACATTATATATAGTCATTGTACTTATTGTATATATTTTCTCTTATATTATTTATAGCCTTCTTTTTATTTTGGACAATAAGGAGAAATATAGTAGTATACTATTTGTGTTTTAATAAATAAAGCTTGCCTGAATATCAGTGCAAAGCAACCAAACTAGTTAGTCATATAGGCCAGGCAGTGGTGGCACACACCATTAATTCCAGTCACACTAGTCAGCCATACAGGCCAGGTATGTGCTAGCGCATACCTTTAATCCCAGAACTTGAGAGGAATATAAAACAGGAGAAGACAGGTCTCAGTTTTAATCTCAGTCTGAGAATTCGATCTGAGGTAGAGGTAAGAGTCAGCGGCTGGCTGCTTTGCTTTTCTGATCTTCAGGTTGAACCCCAATATCTGTCTCTGGGTTTTTATTATTCATGCTCCAGGTGCTCAATAATACCACAAGGATACTTGCTCAGTTCTGTTCATAGCAACATTATTCATAATAGCCAGAATCTGGAAAAAACCTAGATGCCCCTCAACTGAGGAATGGATAAAGAAAATGTGGTACGTTTACACAATGGAGTATTAATTAGTGGAAAAAAACAATGGTGCATGAAATTTGCAGGCAAATGGACAGAACTAGAAAAAAAAATCATCCTGAATGAGGTAAACCAGACCCAGAAAGGCAAACATTGTATGTACTCACTCATAAGTGGATATTGTATGTAAAGAAAAGGATAACCAGGCTACAATCCACAGCCCCAGAGATGCTAGGTAACAAGAAGGACCCTAAGTGGGATTCATGGATCTGCCTTGGAAGAGGAAGTAGATGAGAAGTCCTGGGTAAACTGGGGTTGCAGGTGGGTGGGTGGGGGTGTATGGGAGGGGATGAGGGATGAGAACATATGGGATCAGGATGGTCAAGTAGGGGACAGGATGAAGGGGGAGAGTAATAAAAGAGATAACTTTTTTGTTTTGTTGTGGGGTTTTTTTGGTTTTTTTTTTTTTGAGACAGGGTTTCTCTGTGTAAGTTCATCTGTCCTGGAACTTGCTCTGTAGACCAGACTGGCCTCAAACTCACAGAGATGTGCCTTCCTCTGTCTCTGCCTCCTTAGTGCTAAGATTACAGGTGTTCACCACCACTGCCCTGCTGAAAGAGATATCTTGATAGAGGGGACTATTATGGTGTTAGGGAGAAACTTGGTACCAGAGAAACTCCCAGGAACCCACAAGAATGACTCCAGCTAAGACTCCTACCAATAGTGGAGAAAGTGCCTGAACTGGTCTTCCCCTGTAATCAGATTGGTGACTTCCCTAATTGGCAGCATAGAGCCTTCATCAAGTAATTTATGGAAGCAGATGCAGTGATCCCTAGCCAAGCTCTGGGCCAACCTCCGGGAGTCCAGCTGAAGAGAGGGAGAAAGGTTTATAATGGGGAAACTGTCCATAGAGACAGCTGACCTGAGCTTGTGGGAGCTCATGGACACTTGACCAACAGCTAGGAAGCCAGCATGGGACCGACCTAAGCTATCTGCATCTAAGTGACAGTTGTACATCTTGGTCTTTTGTGGGGACCCTAGCGGTGGGACCAGGATCTGTCCCTGGCACTTTGAAACCTATTCCCTATGATGGGATGGCTTGCCTAGCTTTGATGCAAGCGGGGAGGAGCTTTGTCTTGCCTCAACTTGATTGTCCATGCTTGGTGACTCCCATGAGAGGCCTTACTCCTTCTGGATGAATGGGGGTGGAGGGCAGATGGGGGGCAGGGAGGGAATGAGAGGGAAGGAGGGAGGGGTAATTGTCATCATGTTTTGCTGTGTCTATGTCTACCTTTCCTTTTCAAATATTTTACTCAACAATACGCCTTTAAGAATAATCTGTATTATTATGTGTGGAGTGTTCATTTTTAATTTTTAATTTTATTTTTAATTATTAATATTGGAGGGGGATGCATGCACATGAGTATAGCTACACACAGAGGGCAGAGGCACATTACACGTGTCTATGAGCCTACCCAACATCGATGCAGAGAGCACAACTCAGGTCTTCTGCAAGTGTGCACTCAACTCCAGCCTCTATCCTGCTCACTTTTAGTTGATATGTACCATTATCATCCTTGTATGCTACATACATGAACATTGATTATTCTACTATTGACATTTTACGAATAAAATTGCCATGACTACTCAGATCTTTCTGATGGAGCCTATAAATATTGAATTATGTACTGAGGAGGAGGTTTATTGGCACCTGAGTGTATTTCTCCCAAAGAAGGTAGATGCTGTGTTTAGCGATCTAGCAACGTAGAAGAATCTTTGAATATTTATCCTACACATTCTCTTCCTGTCCCAAGTTGGACCATTTTGTTTTTGCTTGTAGACTCCTCTTCCTTTAAGATTCTTCCTTTGATTGGCTTCTTCCTTCAGTTTGCTTCCACCCCTCAGTGCATCTCAATAGCCTTACTTGTTGATACATAATTAGTTAATCTGTGTCTTTGTTTAGGCTCAGGTTGATTTACGCTAAAAGCATCAGTCATATTTTACCACCTTCTACTGGGTTGGTTTTGGGATGATTGAAACTGGGAAAACAAATCCATCTTCCTTTTTCCATTTCCTCATCCCTTCTCTTCTGGCCTACCTGCTGTATTGCCTTTTTCTTGGCCATGCAGGGTACTGGCAGCCCAGCCTTCAAAGGACTTGTAATTGTACCATGGCATTGTTACAAGAGACTTCCGAAGGGAAAGGCATTCCCCTACAGTACACTTCCAGCTCTTAAGTTTGTGCCTTCCTTATTTGAAATGGCTACAAATTAGAAAGCTACTTGTATGTTTCCTGTCTGAAAAACAGAAGGACACACCACCTCATACACTGTCTCCAAATTCTGCTTTGAAAAAGAACATTTCTCTCTTTTAAGTAGAGATGTTTGGAAATGAATGGGCACTTGATATTGTAGCTAGGAGCATGAGTTTCAGCCCCTAGCTGTGGGACTTCAGGTAGTTCACTTTCCTCTCTGAGCCTCGGTTTCCTCATCTATAATATGGTAATATTATAGATATGATAATATTATAGATTATCACAGCAGGATAATGCCTGCTCGCTGCTAGTTTTGCTGTAGAAGTTAAATAAGAACAAGAGGACTCTAAGTGCACCGGATATGTCTACACCCACTAGTGTGGTCCCTGCTAATTCTCTAAGAGGAAAAACTAGATGAACCGCGACTCGTCCTTGTCCCAAAGTGGTTGCTATGAACAAGCAGCAATTTCAAATTTCCAATTTCTTTTACTTTGCTCTCTGAATGGCTCAGAGGGGATGGATAGAATGTGAAAAATGTTTTCGAGCTGGTCGATTTGAGGTATTTCATTTTGTGATTCTGCCTGGAAACTGCCAGCTCATTTCTTTGATCAATGGCCATCCCGGCATTGGAGTTTGCTTTATTACCACCTTAAACTAACAGTGAATGAGCGCCTCAGGAGCAAACAGCACCAAAAGGCACTGGGCTCCCTCGGAGACATGGCTGCTCTACAATCAGATTCTAATCTGCTGTGTGTGCAGTTTGTGTTTGCACACAGACTTCTTGTTCTCAGACTCCACTTTCCTAGCTTGTCATTCAGGTTTGGGGGCTGTTTAGATGGCACTTCCTACAAAGCACTCTGTGAAGGCATTTGGAGCCAACCTCTGTCGCCTTCAAAGCATCCTACTTTTCCAACTATGAACAAGTTGAAGCATCATGTCAATCAGTACATCAATTAAACATACATCAAGTACATGCTAAATCCAGGGTCAGGAATTTTAACATGGGAAAATAGAAAATATCTCTGGTGTTGAAGATTTCACGGTAATTCAACATGGGTCTGTGAATACAAAGGAAAATGCTTAAATCCTGGTGCCAAGAGACTTATGAAAAAGAGAAGCATCCTCTACATCCACATCCATGCGCCCACAAAAATGATAGCCAATTCCCCAACCACCTCCATCCCTCTGACAGAATCAGGGGCAGAGCTCACAAGAACTAGGCTCCAAATCAGTGATGGTAGATAACCACCCTCACATAGATTCTTGTTTGATCGTTTTTTCTTGGTTTCCCAGGGTATCATGTACGCATTTACTCATTTCTTCAAACTTTTGGTCATACTTCTCATCCATTTCTATAAGGGCGTTTTTCACATGTTGTTTAAGGACTCCATTGCTTTCATAAAGTCAATTTTTCCATGTCTTCTGTGTTAGGGTGTTCAAGTCCTTCTGTTGTAAGATCATTAGGTTCTGGTGTTTTGATGTTGTTTTTCAGATTATTGGGTGAATTTTTGTTGTTTTTAGCCAAGGCAGCCCTAGAAGTTTGTGTTATTATCATGCCCAAGTTTCCACAGTCTTCCTTTATGCTGTCTGTCCAGCATTGTTTGGGCCTTCCTCTTCACCTTATCCCATGCACCCCTCCACGCAGTGCTATCTTAGGATATCTGCCATCGTCCATTCTCATAGCATGGCTGAACTATCTCAAGCACTTTTGCCGCATCCTGTAGTTTACTTCCTTCTGTAGCAAGAGATGTTTCTTAATGTCATCATTGCGCAGCCTGTCTCTTCGTGTGACACCTAGAATCCTCCTGAGACACCCATCTCAAACACATTCAGCTGCTGTTCTGAGGAGTAGTTCATTGTCGGAGTTATAAAGAAGACAGCTCAAGACAAGTGTCTCATATACTTGTAATTTTGTTATTGTCGTTATGTCTCTTGCTGACCAAACCTTTCATGGTGCCTGGAAAGCAGCCCTTGCTGTCCCTGTCTGTCTCTTGACAACTGCAATAGTTCTCTCCTTTGAACTGAGGCTTCTTCCCAGATAGACAAAGTTGACTATTTGCTTGAGGTTCTGATTCATTATTACAATGTTAAAATCCTTAGCCAGGTGGTGGTGGTACACACCTTTAATCCCAGCACTCAGGAGGCAAAGACAGGCGGATCTCTGTGAGTTGGAGGCCAGCCTGGTCTACAAGAGCTAGTACCAGGACAGGCACCAAAGCTACAGAGAAACCCTGTCTTGAAAAACAAAAAAAAAAAATCCTTCTGCATCCTTCCCATGTGTTGTATCTCAGTCTTCTCGATGTTTACTTTCATACCAAGGTTTTCACTGACTTCCACCACTCGGTTTACCATAGCCTGAAGCTCATTTGGACATCCAGCAGGTAGTACTGTATCATCAGCGAAATGCAATTTGTTGATTTTATTGATTTGCACACCACCTATCTGAACACCTATGTCCTCATACTCCAGGGGTGTTGCTATTGTTAATTCCAGGAATTTATTAAAGAGCAGTGGTGAGAGGACGCATCCCTGAAACACTCCTGCAATTGTCTTTACCTGACCACTTAGTTCTCCACCCAGTTTGCTGCAAAAGTATCTTTGTAGGTGTTTTCTAGTATTCTTATGATTTTCTCTGGGTCCCTGCACAACCTCATTGTTTCCCAAAGTCCTTTGCTCCAAATGCTTTCGAATGCCTTCCTGAAGTCAATGTAACAGACATACAAGTCTACCCATGTAACCTCTTTGATTCTACAGAGAATAGAATTTAACTTCATGAAATTCTATGTTCTCGTTGTCACCATGATATGCACACACACACACACACACACACACACACACACACATCAATCAATAAAATCCATGATTCTTTCCTCAGATAGTGGAAGGAGCCAGTGTTATGTACATCACATCACCCATGTGTCAATCATGCTGTCCTTCTCTTTGGATTGCTTGGTGACAGAGCATAGCCCAGTCTAGCTTCATTTGCACATCTTTGAACAGCCTCTTTTCTTTCCTTTCGTATATAAATTTTATAGCAGGCATCTAAATTTATTGTGGGCAAAAGAATGGCAAAAAAAATGGCTCAACATTTCAGAAGAAATGAATGAGAGTATTCCACCTCAATTCACAAAGACACTACCAAAGAAGCATGATGGACCATCATAGACTATCCATTTCTTTATTTATTGCATGAAACCAACTTTCTGTGTTTTTGCTTCAGGATAAGACAAATACTAAACCAGTGAGGGAGAGTTCTACTTCCTGGAAAGAGAGCTTCTGTCTAGTCTGGAAGGTTCAGGGAAAGCCAATATAGCATGGCTAAGATTCTGATTAGCCATAAAGAAGAAGGAAGAGCTTTCCTCTGATTCATGTAAAAATGACTTATTCCCTAGCCTTCTAACCATTAGCAGTTCAAAAACCGGGTGAAACTGGCCCCCCAGAGCCACCACTCTCACAGTGTAGTCAAGAATCCCCCGCTATGAGGACCCGAAAACCAGATCAAAAGGGAAGCCGAGGTAGTGGCACTCCCCTAACGGTTGACAGATGGAGAAGGGAAGCCACATAAATGCTCTCTCTTGTGTCAGCGCTATAAAAATGTCGGGCTGACCCATGAAAGATGGAGCTGGAGGCCTAGGCAGCCATTAGGATCCACATGGCTCACTTGGAGTCATAACTCACGCCAAGGTATTATGAAAATGGTTTTATGGCACTGGATTACTTTTTTACCCTCTGCAAAAATCACTGCTTATCAGCTTCACAGAAATCAAGCTAAAACCTTGCCATCCTTTTCCTCTTCTGATACAATCCTTCCTTTTGGCTGGAAATGTAATAAAACAGCACACTTCATTATTCCAGCTTGCTTGGCTCCTTTGAAGCTGAAACGGTCCTCTCCAGTGAACACTCAGAGAAGGCCAGTGTATGGGTATTTGATTGCTTCTAGCACTTTCTCAAACTCATCTGAATACCTGGACCAGATTTAAGAGTTGCAATGGGAGAAAAATCCTTGAAAACCAGTGGTTTTCAACTCCTTCAAAGAATAGTTTGGGTAAGGCTACATTTTTCATGAGCTATTAACTGCCTGTCAGATTCCATAAGGAAAGAAGACAGAACTAGGTGTAAGGAGGATCATATATTCACAAATGCCCTAGCAAGGCCTCTTTTTCCCAAGACCCATGGGTGGTTCTCACAGGCAGGCAAAGGCAGTAGGAATACCACATACAGATTACAGTTTCTGTAGTGGACGCTTCCAAAACCTTCCATCATATTCAGACCACAGGGCCTGATGTGAGTCAGCATTCTACTTAGTGCAAAATCTCCAGGCATATACAAACTAGCAGGCCACATCCAGGCTTGCTGGATCTGAATCTATGTTTTGCAGATCTCTGGGTCTTCTACAATTATAAAAAGCTCTGATTTCTATCCACCACAAAAGCAGTATTATGAACGTGGGTTCCCAGGTTATTTGCCTGGTTGTCAGTTGGTATTTTCAGCAGTCATGTTACATGTTACCACAGAAGCTACAACCAGTGAGATATGGCTGCCACTTCCTAGGATTTTAACCTCTGAGGGGACTGCAAACAAAATTGGATAGTACTGAGCCATCTCAGAGGGAGCCCTAAAAGCCTTGCAGACTCCAAGTGGCAAGCATATGACAGGTGTCTCCAGGCCATCTACCTGTACCCTGTGGTATGGTTCTGCATGACAACCAGAATTGCCACATGAAGACTGTTCAGAGTTCAGCAGTCTGAGCGAGACTATTCTTAATGCAAGCATTTCTGGCTTTAAGGGGTTCTTGTCCAGTGTCCCTCCATTCAGTCTACTCTCAGCAAACATCTATAAGATATTTACTCCACACAAATATTGCTAGTTAGCAAAAGAGATACTCTCAAAGCTCTGTGGCAGAGACAGTGGTTTAGGCCCAGCTATCTATACATCCTCCTCCATTTGCTGGCTCATGTTCAGTTAGGAAGGCCACTGTGACTACCATGTCTACTTTCAGCAAATAATTGTGAGCTCAGAAGTCCCAACGCCTCAGTGAATGAAAGGGGGAAAAAATGTGCTCCTGGTGGCACAGCAACAAGATCTAATAAACAACCTACCTAGACACCTGGGAAAACAACTTTCTAGAGAACCAAAGGCCATGTTAGCAGAAGCTGTGTAAGCAAGAAAGGAACCTTGTGAATTAAGCCAGAGAGTGTGGGAATCCTTGAAGACACAGTATAGCCCATCCTATCTTCACTTGCACATCCTTGAAGTCTTTCAAGAGAGAAATAAAATAATAAAAAAAGGATAAGCAATGCATAAGTGGGAAATACACAGAGAGTCTGGATCCTATATGTATTATGTTGATTTTGAATTTTTTGATAGCTGGTGAATAAGACACAGCTACTGGTAGACATGGGATTGAAAGAGATACTAATAAAACATATCAGCCTAGAAATTTTTAAATTGCCTCAATTTGAGAAGAGATTGTTTTTAATTAATTAATTAAAATATGACTTAACTTTAAAACAGAAGTCAAAAAATATATTTGTAAAATGGAGCTTAAAAGATGCACCATTTTGGAGACACAGTTTTGCTTTTGTTTCCACCAGGAAACAAAAACAAAAGAGGCTGTGGATTCATTCCAGGTTAAGTTGGACCAGATTTGATCAAGAGAGATCTCCTAAACCTTGACAGGTGATATCTGTCAACAAAGGTTATAACTGGACTTCCCAGGACTTGTCCACTGTATCAGAATTTCTCAGGGTAACTATAAGATCACCAGCACCTACCAATCAGCAGGAAGTAGTCTAGAGAACTATGCTCAAACTCCCAAAATATTGTTTATGAATTCTTGCCTTTAATTAAGGGGCTTGATTTTAAATTGTTATTGGTCATAGTCGATCTCTTTTTAAAAGAAAGGGGGAATATAATACAGAAAATTTAGGAGACAGTGGTCATTTTTATGTTGATAAAAGGTGGTGATTATTGAATCTACTTTAATCCAAAAAACAATTGCTAATCTCAAAATACTTAACACTGGTATGGATTTTAGTTACTGATACAAAATTAAAGTCAATTTTTTAATACCTTATGTATATTTCTATTTTTGTTTAAGGTATTGTGTTTAAACAATTCAATTAAAAATGTATGTATAATTAAGAAATACAAAATTTACAAAAATATACTCATCTATGATAGTCAAACTTATAGTCATGTTAGTTAGAATTTTTAGGTATAAAAAGATGTATTTCAATTATGTAGGTAATATTCAAACACTTCAACGACCCACATAATATGACATTTAAAATGTTTTAAGAACTTACTTTTCTCTAAGGTGAGTCATGTCTGTTACTGGCAGCACCAATTACTTCAAAGAGGATGATGGACATCAAAGAAACTCAGTATGGAGTTTGCTTTCAATGTGGTAAGGCTAGACATTTGGGCAAAAAACTGATCATATCTGGACTGCTTGACAGTATGTTGTATAAACTAGACATTAAGGACCCACAGGAAAATGACCTCTAAACTTTGCCAAAACAAGGTAGGATGGTCCTTCAGGTTCCTGCTTCACCAAAGAAACTTCCAGACACTCTTCAGAACACAAAGGAAAGCAACTAATATATTTTCCCAAAATAGGTGGAACAGTCCTTCAAATTTCCTGGTTCACTGAAAAGTCTGCCAGATACTTTGGGCCTGTAGGCTGAGGATGGATGCCCCAACATGACAAAAACATTTTAGGTGACTGTCTAGGCAACCAGATGTCTCTGCCATTTCTAGAGTTTTGAAAGTTGTTTGCAATACATTTTCTGTTTACTCAGGTAATATTATATCCTTGTGGATTCTTTCATGTAGTTGAAGAATAGACAGTTATAATTATAGTTTTCCTTAGTTATGATAAAAGATAAATTAGATATAATACTTTATGCTCACAAAAATAGGATAGATGATAGAGTATTTTCTTTAATCTTGCCAAATACAAATAGACTGGATATTATAACTGATTCTTGCTTGATAACTGGCTTTTTTTGTTTGTTTGTTTGTTTGTTTTTAATTTTACTGTGTTAGAATTAAAATCTTCCTTTTTGATTAAACATAAAGGGGGAAATGCTGTGGGATGGTTTTCTATATACTATGAATATATATTACTCCCATTGGTTAATAAATAAAGCTGCTTTGGCCTATATCAAGGCAGGATAGAGCCAGGCTGGAAATCCAAGCAGAGATGCAGGTTAAGAAGGGCAGAGTTTGGGAGATACCAGCCATCCAGGCACTAAGGAAGGAAGACACATAGAAAATGAGGTAATGCCACATTTGTATCATGGTAATACATAGATTAATATAAATGGGTAAGTTTAAATGTAAGAGCTATCTAGAAATAAGCCTGAGTCATTGGTCAAACATTTATAAGTAATACTAAGCCTCTGAGAGGTTATTCAGGAACTGGCAGGCAGAAGAGAAGTCTCCAATTACATATAGGACAGAAATTACCTTGTCCTTCACTAAGACTGCTATATGAGGTCATGAGAAAAATCCACTTTGCTTCATGGATAAGAACATAATGCTGTTTTCAAGATCCCTCAGAAGACAGACCATTTGTGCTCCACAGGACCAGAAACCTTAACACATGGGTGAGTATTTGGGGGCCAATCTTGAGAGAAAGGATGCTTTTGATATTTATCTATTTGTTTCATAACTTATAATCAAATGATTTTTTTAAAAAAAAATCTAAGCCATATAAGTAAAAGATAAAGGACAGACGTTTCTGATTGTAGAAACATGAATGAAGACACATGTGGACACAGAAATTGAAGACAGAGAGAAGTAAAAGAAGAAGAAGAAATGAAGTAAATAAAAGGGAAAGAAATTACAAAGACATACTAAAAGACTGCAAGGTAGATGCTTTCCAAAAATTTGCTGATGTGGTCGGGGAACTGTACATTCTGTTTTGAGCAATCGCCACTTTAAGTCAGTTCTTGACTGCTAGATAATATAAAGAGAACTAATAATATGTAACATGGTCGTGATAGATTCATAATGCTATAAAGCAATCTAGTTGATAATGGGAAGTTTTGCCATGGATCTTGAGTTTTGTGACTGATACCGAACAAGGAATCCCAATATTTCCCTGGGATGCTTTACATCGCTGAAGAACACCATGATTCTCAGGAAAAGAAAGCAGTACTCCTCCCAAGGTCATTCTGGCAGCTAGATGGGTGAGACCACCAGCAGCAACCCCAGACTGAACACAGGTGGAAAATAAAACTATCACACAACTCTAACGAACCAGGGACAGACAGGTGTGAGCAAGGCTCACCTTGCCAACTCTTACTCCAGTGTGATCTAGGATGGAGGCATTGACATGCTTCTTTATGAAATAGGTTTAAAATGTCTTGGACCACACAGGTGTGGATAACATTCATATGAAGACCCAATGGTTAACCAGCTCCTTGCCATCTCTAGTTAACTATTTCTCTTCAGGTTGCACCAACTCAGATATGGGACTCAGCTTCTTTCTCTAGATGGATACTTATGTTCATAGAGCCTTGTTCATTGATAAAGACCATAAAATCACACATTACTGAAGATGTCATGAAGATGGATAGTGTTATAACAAACACAAATAGCCTAGCCAGTTCAGTATACATTATCAATATCATTAAAATTCTATCAGACTTTATCTGTCAGTTTCTCCTTTCTGTTTTCCTATGCTCCATCTTTCCTGCTCCCAAAATGATAACAAATTTTCCTGTTTCCTAATCAAGTTTTATATTCACTACTATCCAGTTGTAGAAACTTTCACGTGGTCTATTTTTTTGCTTTTAACATCCTATTGCATTGTCTCACAAAACAAAAACTAGTTTTTCCTCTAACTTAGTGTTAACTGTTATGATTTTTGTTATAACCCATACTATATAAAAACAGTAAGTTAGACCTCTTTGTCCAGAAACGCCTGCTCCTGCATGATCTCGGGGTCATCAAGCATGCTCTTTTATGACACATTATCTTTAGTCATCAAATATCCACTATGTTTATGTCACCTACATATTAGGATGTTTGTGTCTTTGTCTGTATCTATAGCTGTGTTTCTCTCCATAATTTTCTGTATGATTGTCATTACTAAAAGACAGCAAAGTCCAAACCAGGGGTTGAATCCTATGTGCTTAAAGGTTCATTCAAGGCTTCAGAGGGAGGGAGTAAGATAGAGGAAGGATGAAGAGGGACACCAAACAATAATTTGCCACTTCCACAATCTGACAAAAGCCAGTCCTGAACAGTCCCTAATGAATCCAGCAAGAAGTCCCTTTGCCCAGCCTTAGCAACAGTCTCTGTCACCTCCTCCCCTGTAAACCAAGCTCTGGTTATCTGGCAGCTCTGCGGATAGGAACTCCTACACAGGCTTTTGTCCCCACCGCCTGTCTGTGGGCTCAGACTAACAACTGCTCCAGGAAAGAGAAACAACCAGGGAAGGGTGCTCCTCCCTCCTAGCCTGCGGCTGCCCGGCCAGCATAATTAATATAATTACAATCTGCTCATGTTGCACCAAGATGAGCACTTGTGTGAGGAGTGCTGGCACACAAGCCAGGAACACAACAGTTGGGCTTTGTAATTAGCTGAACGCGCTCCTCCCGTGGAGTCTTCTGGGGATGTTCCCAGGAAGGCCCATGCTCCAGGTTTCAGGACCCAAAGGAGCCACTGCACTGGTCAAAACCCCCAGGTGCCCTTCAAGCAGGGACCTGAGCACCTCCCATTCACAAGAGGGCATTTCTCATCATAAGTGAGAAAAGGGGCCAAATGCTTGCGGCCAAGCCTGACCACCTACCTGGCCTAGATCTCTAGAACCTATGTGGTGGAGGAGAAAAGTGACTTCCACAGTGATTGTCCTCTGACATCCACCTGCACATCATGACATGTGATCCTCCCATCCCACCCTTATACAGACACAATACATACAATACAATATCCCACACACAATAAATGAGTGAAGTGGAAATGAGCAGTCTATGCCTTTCCAATCGGTATGAAGATATACCTCTCCACTCACGTTTCTACTTTCTTAAATGTTGTTTAAAAAAAAAAGTCCCAACTTTTCTGGGCCTCTCCTTATCACCAGATATGAAACTTAGTGTCTGATCGGTGGCATAACAAAATCATCAGATAACAATCTCTAAAAAGGAAGAATGCTAAATAATTGTGAGTGACCATAATAATCTAGAGAGTATCTGAGGTTGGGGATTGGAAGGCTGAAGTCATCAAATCCTCAGTGACTTTCTGTCAGTCCCAGAGTCTGAGATCTCCAATGGCTCCTCCCCCCCAACCTCATCCCGTCCCCACAGGTACCCATTGACTCCCTAGTAATAACCCTACTACAGCATGTTGTCATGTCTCTGCAGTCACAATACACACACAGAAAATGTTATTATGTTTGTCCCAGGGTACACACTTGCTCACTCCAACCCTCCTTCCTGTTACCTCCAAGGATGAGGAGAATTAGCAATTCCCACGCTTGTCTTGCCCATAGCTCACAAGCTGCATATAGCCAAGGACAGCTATGACTAGATCCCCAAACACAATCAAAAATGAGCTTAAGACATTATTAGATACTTTGTGATTTTGTGTAACTCCACTGTACAGTTTTCAATGGTGAGCTTCATGAATGACGATGTCACATCGCCACATCCGAAGATTAGACCCTGAAGAAGGCACTAACTCCCCTGACGTTAGTAGGCAGAACACCGGCTGTTTTGTTTGTCAACAGACAACAGTGCCCTGAGCTTCTAGAGCCTATGGTGATTCACGGCAGTCACTCGCAGGGTTAGCTATATATTACAGTCACCAAGAAAACATCTGTGTTACACCAATGCTGCATGGGCATCATTCCAGGAATTCTGATTTGAATGGTTTTGGGGTGGAGCCCAACACCTTTAGTCTCGGGTGACAAATAGATAGATAGATAGATAGATAGATAGATAGATAGATAGATAGATAGATAGATAGATAGATAAATATTAAATAAATAAATAAATATTTTAAAAAAAACACTTGCATGCTTTAGCTATGCAGCCAAGGCACTTGTGAGAATGCATCCCATTGGCAGATCTCAGAGTGGGATCTGAGTCTGGCATCTTTGTTATCTCTCAAGAGATGCTCACAGAGCACGCTTTGAGCAGCATATCTGAGCATCCCTGCTGATCTCCAAGAAGATCTTGCTAGATCAGACTACCAGCCCTGACTCTCAGGCTTCTGCCTTCCCGTAAAGGAGCCAGTGAAGTTGTTTTTATAAGGTGGTCCTGTGGATGCTGTTGCTACAGGTACAGGGAGCACATATTTTAAGCTACTGGTCTAAAGTTTGACTATGGAAAGCAATAGCCTTTAGGAAGAAGTGGGTACCACTCAGAAGCCTAGAAAAATTTCCATGCTGTTAACACTGTAATTTCTCAGAAAAAAAAAAAAACAGCTAGAATAGAGCATATCCCAAGGAGACACAACTACTTTGGGGGATTGTACTGGCTAGTTTTATGTCAACTTGACACAAGCAGGAGTCATCAGAAAGGAGGAATCCTCAGTTGAGGAAATGACTCTATAAGATCTGGGTATAGGACATTTTCTTAATTAGTGATTGATGGGGAGGGCCCAGTCCATTGTGGTTGGTGCCATCCCTGGGCTGGTGTTCTGGGTTCTAGAAGAAAACAGGCTGAGCAAGCCATGAGGAGTAAGCCAATAAGCCACTCACCTCCATAGCCTCTGCATCAGCTCCTGCTCTAGGTTCCTGTCAAGTTTTGATTTTGTGTCCTGACTTCCTTCAGTGTTGAACAGAGATGTGGAAGTGTAATCCAATCTTTCTTCCCCAAGGTGTTTTGGTCATGGTGTTTCATCACAACAATAGTAACCCTAACCAAGACAGGGATGTTGTGAGTCTGAAAGCTCCTAGCAAGAACCTGGAGAGGCCTCAATAGAACCCTCTATGAAAAGGAAACTTCCCCTCAGAGTATATCCAGAGGAAGTGTCTTCTCCCAGAGAAGACCAGGAGGAACCAGGTAGGCCCTGCTAGGCTTCTAGTCAAATGTTAACCTCTCCAGCCTCACTGGCTCTCACAGGAAGTCAAGCCTCATAACCCTGAATGTTAAAGTTGCTCACCCACCTTGTGACTACAGAGTACCCTCTCTCCCCACCTCCACCATGCTTGCCCTGAGTCAAAACACTGTCAATCAGAAACCCATGGGTTCCACATCCTTTCAGACTCCAATAAGATCCAACATGAAAACAAAGGAAGGAGCCAAGGTAGATTAAGGGAAGAGAGGCAGGGAAACAATGAACCCAAAGGGCCTCAGAAATGATGCTCATTGGCTCCCAGGTTTGCCAACCCTCATTTAAAGGACTGCTGCTAATTGACCATAATAGCTACACCCTAGTGAGTCTTCATCATTTTCTCTGGACAGCTCCCAGGTAATGAGCTCCAACGGAGAGGGCTAGATTGCTATCAAGCCAGAAGGGGGGGGGGGGGGCTACAGCAGGGTGCCAGCATGGGGGATCAGTGTGAAAGATTTCTAGCTCTGGGATGTGTCGGGAGCCCTGAAGCCCCATCACAGGACATCCTGCCCAGGTCCCGGGGTGAGCTCACCAGAACCAGTTCTGGTCTGTATTCACTGGCAACCCTGGCATGCTTCCTAGCAACTCCGACAGCAGGAATGCAGTTGTGTGAGTAACTGCAGAGTAATTAACTCAGGTCAAGGCAGAGTCTGGTTTCAGGAAAGCCTGACTGGGAAGCCATATCACTTTACAGACCCCAGACCCTATGCACACATACTGGCTGTGGCAGTCACATGACCCTGTCGGTTGTGTGCCACTTGGCTATGGGCATTAGGTTACTATTTGGCCTCCATAGTGGCCCTTGGTCAGATCCTTAACTCTTTAATGATAAAGCAAAATACCCCCCAAAAGTCAGCAAGAAGAATGAGACGTGGTATGCTGGGTATTCTAGTTTTAGAATGCTCATTCACTTCTGCTCAGCTCATTTATCATGTTATGTGCATGTTTTTTTTTTTTTTGCCTGCATGTGTATCAGTGCACTGTGTGCATGCCTGGTGCCCTTGGAGGGCAAAAGAAGGGTCAGATTCCCTGGCACTGGAGTCATAGGCAGGTGTAAGTCACCTTGTAAGTACTGGAAATCCAAGCCTCTGGAGGAGCAGCCGAGACTATGAACCACTGAGCATCTCTCTAGCAACTCTCCATGAGTTTTTGATCCATGGATGAATCGATCCTGACTTCATTTTCTCATTTGTAAAATGGTAACAAAATATCTGCTAATAATATTGCATTAAAGAAAATGTACATATCATCTGAAACACAGGAGAACACCTTGTGTTATTGTCATTACTACTGTGATTGCAACTCCCAGCTGTTTTTATTAATGACGTTACTATTCCTGGTGTCACGGGCTTTTGCTCACGCCTGCCAGGTAAATATGTAAATTTAGAATATGTAAATATTCTCAAAGAGAACGATCAAGGAGATTATTCTGTTAACAAGTCCTGTATACACAAGTGACACTTTCTAACAAAGAAAACAACTCACAGATTTGAAACCAGAGATCTGGAATTTGATGGCCTGCAGAGTGTCCTCCTCAATTCAGCTCCATCGCCAGCAGGTACTGAGCACTTCCCTTCCACAGCAACTAGAGAGGGCTAGAAGGGCCTCTGCCAACCAAAGTGCCCCAAGTTCCAATGCAGAAAGTTCTCTGCAGCAAGGAGAGAGTAATAAGTGAAGCAGAATGCTGTATTTTTCTGGAACTTTCCGTCACAGAAACCTCAGGCCTAAAGCATCTTTTCTACTAATAAAGGAAGTTTCACTAGTATTTGCCAGAACCAATCAAAAACAAGTGGCTCTGTTTTAATTAGCATAAGTTAATTTTGAGTAATAATGGATCTCATTATGATATTTTCATAATATACATAATGTATTTCTTTGAGGGGTAGAGGGGTAGAAGAAGCCCTGAGTGTGTGAAACCTTGAGTGAATGTGTGGTTGACTAAGATGACCGTGTCAAGGACCATATAGCCTTCGATCCTCGGGAAGTAGCAACGACTTCTCCCCAGCGCCCCAGATGAAGGCTCAGAAGGATGAAGAAGCCTGTCTGTGTGCAGATATTAATGTCTGTCATAGCTTTTGCCCCTAGGAAGTTTACAGCCTGGAGACTGATCTCCTTCAGAGACTGCCTGCATCAGTGATATGTAATACCTCCGAATTCCTGCTGAACTGTATATGATAAACATGCTGAGTTTCCAGAGTGCTGTGGTTTCTCCATCAAAGAGCTAAGTCCTCCCAACCCCAGATTTTCTGATGTCCATGTATTTATATGTGTGTCTGTCCTTTCTTCGTTCCCTTGCTGCCCAACTCAAGTCTGTCCCTGTAGCCGTGCAGGACATGGCATATTTCAGTCATATTCACTCTGTTACGAACCTCCCTCTCTTTCTTACTAAGCCCCTTTCTCTTCCCAAGTAGTATGCTTTCTTCTTTCATGTCGGTTCTGTTGTTTTCTGTATTGTGTTTTGTGACCCAATGAGTTTCATCAGGAGTGTTACAACATCGTAGGTGAGTAATTGTTCACAAAAGAAAAGAAAATGGCTCTTTCTCTACCATCAACCATTAGCTACACAGAAGTCCTTGGGGAAGGGTGGTGCCTTCCCAGACCCTCTGAAAGGGTAGGCAGGCCCCATCCTGTGCAGACCTGGTTCAGGCAGTCACAGATGCAAGTTGAGGAGTGCAACATCCTGTCACACCCAGAAGACAGTGTTTCCCAGCACCCCTTCCCAGCCTCTGCCGGCTACATTCTGTTTGGTCTTTCCCTGTGCTCCTAAGCCTTGGACTAAGTGATGTGGTTGTCCTATGTGTAGTTGAGTATTTACAGTCCACTTAGTCTCAAGTTTTACGATTTTTGACTCCTCTCTGCAGCTATCACCACCCAAAACATGGTTCTAGAGCAAAGATATGAACTAATCACTGTCAAGAACTCAGAGATCAAGCCTCATGGGTAAGAGTGGGGACGTTTACACAGTGGGAAAATCTAAGTCCTAGAAATGTTGACCAAGCTCTACAGGTAGGGGAGTGTGATTGGCAGCACATAAATACAGGATATGATGAAATGGAGTTTGGGGTCATTTTTCTAATGACCATACCCAGAGGAGATTGAGTGATAGGACTGAGGGTCATGTTGAGACAGAAAAACCAATAGGAAATCCTGCAGAGAGAAAAATACCCCCAAACTAAACAGAACACATAAAAGCTGTTTGTCAATACTGCTAGTTTATCCTGGCAGTGATCAAAAGAGAAGACAGGTGTGTGAGAGAAGCATAGTTTCTCAAGGAATGCTAAGGGAATGGAGTCTAGTTTGTGTGTGGGAGCTCCGGTCCATACGCCCAGAAACACTTCCTGAATCATTGCACGCCCCAGGATAACCAGTGAAATCCAGCTGAGCATCACTCATGTGTTATGTGTCTTAGAAGGACTAAAATAATGTTGCCTGGATTAGCAAATTAAAATAGGAATAAATTTACCCACTACCTATCTAAACTCTAAATCTAACCAAGTGTTCTTTATTTCATTGGGCAATCTTATAGAAAATAAAAAATAAGTAAGTCTCTGCGATTTAAAATCCAATTCCATTGTTTCAGAAACCTTTCTACCAAATGTGTAAGTTCTATCTCTATTCTCCAGTTTTAAAGGACTAAGAATTGATTTTAAGCTTCCATAGGCATGTCCCTCCCTTATCCAAAGCAAAACATCATAGACCTTAAACAGAAGAACCTGACTTTCTTGGCAGTTCACTGACTTCTTCAGGACCTATTATGGGGGAAATTGTTTCCACAGATGAAATGATATTTGCTCTCCATTATAACCAAGTCAAGTGTCATATCACTAGGACAGGAATCTACACAAGCAGAAAGCCACAGTAAGAGGACACCACTCTAAGCCAGTTAGTCCTTCCTTCTTGCTGCTGTCTGGCACTGCTACCTTAGGAACCTTTGCAGCTACAGTGTGAGACCTGAGCAGAGCCACACCAGGAATTTATAGTCATTTCGGCAACTCTCTACCATCACAACAAATTTTCCATTGAAATGAGTTTTGAAAAAAATAATTGTCTCTTAGTTGCTCTACTGTTTTCACTTCCCAGGAAAAGCAAAACCATCCCCTTCTTCCCGTTCAACTCTACGACCTTAGAGAAAGCTCACATACTCCTCCTCGCTTCACATGCCAGCCTACGGCTCAGAGCAGACTCACTAGGAATGAAACTGTGGATGTTCATCACCCACCTGAGTCCCCTGGATTCTGAGATGAGTGCGTTTGTTCTTTGCTCACTTGCATGCTTTCCAGTCCGCTTCCAACACACAGGCTCCATCGCCTGTCACTTGTCCATGACTCCATTTGACAATGTCAGCCTCCTTGATGAGACCTGTCCTCTAGATCTTACAGCAGCCTCCCTATTCTTTCCCCAGTGTCTTACCATTTTTTATGTGTGTTCTTTATCATATTCTTCTGGAAGACAAAAAAAAAAGTCAAGTTTCTGTATAGGTAGAGTAGTATGTAAGAAAAAAAATCCTTTCTAATACCAAAACAAATTTTAAAAATCTAATTTAAAAATGCTTCAAATATACAACACCAATGCTATTAGATTACAAAAAAATGAATAAATTTTGATAGATTTTAGTTTTTGACAATAGACTTACTCTTAGAAGAATGGCAGACATATTTATCTAATAACTCAATTATAATCATTAAAAAAATCTAATAGAAATTTTCATTACAGATAATCTGGAAAAATGAATGTAAGAAAATCCCAAATTGAAAAAGTAATTACAGATGATTTAGTCTTAACATATCTTAAAATATACTACAGAGCTAGTGAATGTAAGAAAATTCCAAATTGAAAAAGTAATTACAGATGATTTAGTCTTAACATATCTTAAAATATACTACAGAGCTAGTGAATGTAAGAAAATTCCAAATTGAAAAAGTAATTACAGATGATTTAGTCATAGCATAACTTAAAATATACTATAGCTCTATAGGAAAGTGGTATAATGTTAATATTAGAATAGGGAAGTGAGTGACTGGGCAGAAGAAGGGGTCTGGAAGGAAATCGAAATATACATGGAAGGTTCACTTGGGAGAAAAGGGCATTTCAAATAATGAGAAAAACACCATGGAGACAAAGGACATGAATGGTCACTTTGAACCAAGATCACAAATATCTCTTCTTCCCTCCCTCCACCTTTCTAAAGACAGGGTTTCATTGTGTAGCCTTGGCTGGCCTCAGAGTCCTGATCCTCCCGCCTCAGACTCCTGAGTGCTGGGTTTGCAGCTGGACAGCACCATACCTTGGCCAGAACGTGGCAGGTCTTAAACTGAACGGTCCGTATGTGCCTTATCGGTCCACAGAGAGTTCTGTAGCAAGATACCTTAGGCAGGGAACTCTAGAGACAAATAGATGCTCATTATTCACTGTTTGGTAGGCTGGGAAGACCAAGAACAAAACCTCAATGGATTTGGTGTCTGGAGAGTGTCTTCCTCGCATGGTGACTTCTTTGTGTCATCATATGGGTTAAGGGGCTTCCTTGGGCCTCTTTTGAAAGTTTACAAAAGCCAGTCCCCAAATTAAAATCACATGATGACTTCTTTTCATTTGATCATGGAGCAAAGGCAATATGCATTTGTGAGTGGGTCTCCCTCTTCCTCCGGGGTCGTTGGCTACTGGCCCACAGAGAAGAGGGAGACGAAATGGGGTTTGGAGGGCTGTGAGTATGATCGAAAGCACCTCTGGAAGCCAGGTTCAGCGAGTCACCTCTATTTATTGAAGCCCCAAGGTAGGGGGAAGGGAGGATGGATGAACAAAGAAGGGAATGTACCTAATTTTCATATGCGGACCTGATTGAGGACAGATGAACTTAAGGATGCTCCCCTTCAAGTATGGGAGGAGGAGGGGCAGCACTTAGATGTTGAGTCATACAGCACTTGCAGGGAGATTTTGTGCAAGTTCATCTTCCAAGTATAGTCAGGCATGGGGCCTAGGGACACTATCCAAGTAAGACAGAGACGGAGTCCCACTGCAAAGGGAGTCTTCCAAGTTACACCAAGTTCAGAGAGCTATCCCGACATGGGGAACTACAACTGGTGTGGGGAAGTCCTTCTGTATATGTGTTGCTTTTATTGGCAATAAATAAAGAAGCTGCTTTTGGCCAATGGCTTAACAGAATATAGCCAGGCTGAAAGAGATATACATAGAGAGAGAGTAGGCGGAGTCAGCAAGACACCATATATAGCTGCAGCTGGGGACAAATGCCCCAGAACCTTGCTGGTAAGCCACAGCCACATGGTGATAAACAATTTAATAGAAATGAGTTAAATTAAAATGTAAGAGCTATCCAATAAGAAGCTAGAGCTAATAGGCCAAGTAGTGATTTAATTGATACAGTTTCTGTGTGGTTATTTTGAGTCTGGGCGGCCCGAAGCAAACAAGCAGCCTCCTGCAACAGAGTACTACTTTTTTTAACAATAGGTTTGTCTAGATGCAACCCCTTGTCAATCAAGAACAATTTGTAATTTCATAATGAGATTTCATGACCTAATAACCCTCCCAAAGTCTTTCCTTGATACCAATACATTGAAGACAACACATGAATTTTCAAGGAACCAACACCCTGACAACAGTAAATGCTTCAAGGTCAGCTTTTCATGCTACATATAAAGAAACTGAGATCACAGTGCAAGTTCAAGTTCTTTTTGTGTATTCTTAGTGATATATACTCTCCAAATTTCCCAATGGAGAAAAAGCACAGTATAAAATAGACTCCAAGACCAAGCTTAGTGTGGAGGCCACCAGTTAAGGCTAGCTTGCCACTCTTCCCATCATAACCTTACCATCTGAGAAATACTTTCTTTCCCACCTCCTTCCAGACCATCTGACAATCCTTTGCCAGTTTCTGCTACCCTGTACTAGACTGCACACTGGAAGTCCCCGGGGAGATTTAAAACTTCACTGGGATCAGATTAAACCGAAACCTGTTAAATGGAAATCTCAGAATGAAAGAATCAGGCTCTGGATATTTTGAGGTCAGCCCGGTGTTTTGATGTTCCTCCAACCCTGGAGCACCTGTCTCCAATCTTTTTTTTTTTTTTTTTTTTGCCTTGATTCTTAGATGCCTCTGAAATCTCTCCCTGATGCAACCTTGGGCTCCTCCATCATTTGCATATTTTTATCACTGACATTTTCTTGGTAAAATAGAAAATATTATTTCTGTCTCTTTAAAATCCAGGAGGGACACTAGTGATACCTTATTCTGCTTTTCCCTGCCAGTGTCCATCACAGGATGAGATATAGAGCTAATGCTCCAGAAACTTTAGAAAAGTCTCCCTCCACCCTCATGAAATGAATGCATCTTAATGAGGTCTCACAGCCACCTCGTTCTCTGCAAACCCACTGCCTGCTTCAGTCCGGTGTCTTCATCATCTCCTCCTGAAGCAGAACTAACCCCTTCTAATTTAGCTGTCTTTCTCTCTTGGGTCAGCTCAGAACTTCCCACCATCTCGCTAACCCTGAGACAGATCATATCACTGTGCTACAGCTTGAACATAATCAAATACAGCATTATAGCATAAAACCCTGCCTTGTAATCACCTTATTTTCTTTATATATAAAAAATCTACAAGTCACCATTGATTCAAGCCCAGATTCATTAAAATTTGGGTTTAATATATAAAATTAGCCAACTGCAAATATTTTTTTTTCCAATAGAATTACAAATGTTCTCTGTCTGGCAGAAAAGGCAGCTCTATCAAGTAATTTGTAAGCTGACTAAAATATGTAACTTTGTTTTACAAAGAAGAAGAAGGTGGCGTTTAAACAGAGGAACCTTATAGGGAAAGGCAATCCTTCCTCCAATAGACATGAATTATTAAGAAACAAATCTCAATGCTGGACATGGGATGCCTCCTTGGTAGTATTGGATAGGCCAGGAGGCCTCAGAAACAAAGTCCTCCCCATCCCCCAGCAAGCAACAGAGGCTGCTGTCGTTGCTCTTAGTCACCTACCATAACTAGACAGGAAGATCCTGTTGCCGGAGACACAGCACACTTTGGTTGCAGGACTTAGAGAAACAAGCTAGAGCTCACGTAGATACTTCCTCCCTGCTGGCTACCTTCTCTACTGCTGGTGGGTGCTATGCAGGGCGCTGGTGAAGAAGCCTCTGATTTGAGGTTTGTATTATGAGAGAAAAGTCATGCCTAGTATACTATAAATCTGGTAAAAACCCGTATTGGTGTACTCATATACCCTTCTGCTGTCTTGTTCAATGAGCACAGTCTCAAACTGCTTACTAAATATTTACGTTTACGCCTATTTATCATTAGTGCTGCCCTCAGTCCTTGTCAGAGAAGCTTTTTCCTGCAGTTGGTTTCCATTAATACAAAGTCATAACTGGCCAACGTAATGAAAATTAGTGACTGTGGGATATTCAGCCCTAAATGGGACATCCGGGTCAATGTTTACAAACCTCCAGGAGCACTGTGGAAATGGGGAGAGAAAGAAGGAAAGAGGAATGGGCTGGGGAGACACACGGTCTTCTGGACATGAGGTGGCTGCCACACTCAAGGACTCATGGCATCTGTGCTTACATGAAGAGGATCAAATCAGTCAATGTTTCCGTGTGGATGGAGAAAGGGTTCCTGAGGCCCTACCCTTTCCAGTGAACTTCTGACTGTTGCTGGCTGCTGAGAAAGTGGGAGGGGGGGCAGGGTTGGGCATTTTCTTTTGAAGGTGTGGCCACTGGTAGGTTGCGCATGTGGATGGCCCCAAACAAAGAAGGGAAAAAAAGCACTAGCAACAATAGAAGAAAAAGAATGAGGAGAAGGAAAAGCAAAAGACGAACAAGAACAAGGACAAGAACAAGAAAAGACAATGATCTCAACATGGGAGATGTGTTAGAAGGCCCAGGCAGAGTGGTGTTCCAGGCCCCCAGAACTGAGTAGGCCACCAAACCTTAGCACAACTGATGCTGTGGTCCATTTAAGCTTTGAAACCCAGCACATAGAAGGCACCACCAGTTAGAATGAGAACAAAGGCCTAATCCATCAAAGTCCATAGTGCTGGGAAAGTCCCTAAATATACTAACCTTGCATTTTGGCCTCTGTAGGGTTTTTCTGTCTGGCCAATTGTTCTTGCTAACTGAGGTGTGCCCCATGATGTGGTCTTGTGTTTAAAAGGTTACCCTGAGAAAGACTCAGGTCAGCGTAGAGTACCTGACTCTGGCACCCAGGGTAGTTGCCAGAAAGCTAATCAAGACATTCTCTTGACTTAAACCAATGCCTCAGCAGTTTTCTCTGGTGGATACCTTGCAACAGTGGGAGAGATGAACTCAGGGACGGGATATGAACAAAATACATACAAGTATGAAATTGTCAAAGAATAAATTCTAAAATGTTCTAAAAATAAAAAAGAAATTAGAGTTAGCCCCAGAGGTTTTTTTTTTTTTTTTTTTTGCTCTAGAACAGTTACAAATTCTGTGTATCATCTCTCGACTTCCTTCGGTTTATTAATTAATTACATATGTTTTTATCTCTCAAAGTTTTTGAACCATTTTTTGACTTTTTGTCTCCAAATCAATAAGGTTTTATTTTTAATCTTTGACGCAAACCCAGTGAATATCCGCATGATTATTTGTTTGGAAGCTCTTTAACAAAATTCTATTTCAGTGAACCAGGGATGTAACTCAAGAGTACAGTGGCTGGTTAGCATATGCAGGGCTGTGGTTTAGACACAAGCACGCACAAAAATCACAGAACAAAGGAAGAGAAAATGCAATTTGGCATTTTATACTAGAAATTCTAGCATGCTGCCTATTGGCCAGTAGAGATTGATGAAGAAATCTTTTCTTTTGTCATACTAAATCTGAAACTCTCCGTTATGCCCACATCTATCCAAGGCTTCGCTGGTCCCCCAGGCCACTCTCCAAGGGTCCTGGGAAGGTTCTGTTGACCTCAGCTGTGGCCTCCTTCAAAAGTCTCTGCCTTAAGGCCCTGATGTCTTCCCACTGGTGGCGGGGGGTGGGGGGGAGAGCAGGTTTTGCTCTGTCTTCTACCAGCTCAGCTCTGCCTTCTACCTTAGCTCAATGTCCAACCAGTGCGTGTTTATTATTTGTTTAATTAGAAACAATCAGTCTTTAGTAACCCAGGATTTCAACACTTTGCCTCAGCCAAACTCTAAATAATCTAGTAGATGATGACTGGGGTCTTTCCAAACTTTTTTTAAAAAACCACAAAAGATGACTGAAATTGAACAGACATTTATTGAGTATCTTTTAGATGCCAAAACCTAAAATGAATATGGCATAGAATTAGGGTAATGTCTTGGCAGTAACTGGACTTGCTTCCTACGCCTCTGTGCTCTGTTTAAAAAGAAACATTAAATTCTAAATGAGTTACTTGCTGAGTGCTACACAGACTGAGTTTAACAAGCATTTTCCTTGGCCCTATGTGTGGTTCTGAGGTGGAAACACTGATAGCCACAGGTTTCTCAGCCAGCTGTGGCTGCCAAGCTCCCTGGATTGGATCCCTGCACTGAAGGTAGCAACTGTCCCGTGCCCTATCCCTGTGGATAGAATATGGACTTAGACCAGCCTTTGCCAGGGCTCCCTATCCCCGTGGATAGAATATGGACTTAGACCAGCCTTCGCCAGGGTGCCCTATCCCCGTGGATAGAATATGGACTTAGACCAGCCTTTGCCAGGGTTCCCTATCCCTATGGATAGAATATGGACTTAGACCAGCCTTCGCCAGGGTTTTTCCTGGCCTTAATAACATTGTATTCTCACAGTTCCCTTTCTGCCACCATTCCACAAGCCCAACTCCAAGTTTGCCTCAACTGTGCGGAAAGGTGGAAGTTAACTCCTGAGTAGAAACCATCTATTGTATCAAAGGAAGGAACTGCAGCCCACCCAACGCCTCACCAATATTGCAAAAACGATTTCCCACTTGTTGCTTTGGGCTTCAAAGGGATATTTTGTTTTAATGACCTGCTGTCTAATTAATCAGCCTCCACCCCTCCCAGCTGCAATTACTGACTACTGATGGAAATAAGAAAACACCCGAAATTTGCCATTTCCCTTTTGGATGCCAACAGTGTGGAAATCTTCCCATGTAAATCAAGACAGGGTGTGGATGGGTTCTGGGCTCCAACAAGTCTGCCGTCTAACCTCAGAACTCAGACTCAACTGTAGCGAGCTCAGTGCCTCCAGGGACCGCCAAGGTCATAAACCTTCTTAGCCTTTCCCGTTCCCATCTGTCATACAGAAGGCATGGCTCTTACCGCATTCAGCCAAGCGAGGCTGAAGCCGCTGAAGCCAACCACTTGCCGCCACACAGCTGACTGGCTCCACAGGAAGCCCGGGCCTTTCAACCTCTGCCCTTCCTAGGCTGCATGGCTTTGAGGAAATCATTCACCTACCCGGACTCACTTCCCTTATTTGTTACATTTACAACAACTCATAGTAATGATGATAATAATCTTTAGCGAGAATATCGCCCTGCAGCTGGGAAGATGGCTCAGCCTTTAATAGCTCTTGCTGCTCTTGCAGAGGACTGAAGCTAGACTCTCAGTGGCTACAGTAGCTAGCTCACAACTGCCTGGAACTACAGCTCCAAGGGTTCCGAAGCCCACTGTTAGCCTCCATTGGTACTCACATGTCACGCACATGAATAAAGATTAAAATAGGGGCTGGAGAAATGGTTCAGCAGATAAGAGCACTGGCTGTTCTTCCAGAAGACCCAAGTTCAATTCCCAGCACCCTACATGGCAGCTCACAACTGTCTGTAACTCCAGTTCCAGGGAATCCCCCATCTTTACACCAATGCATATAAAAGAAGTTATTTTAAAGAGTCTTTAAAAGAATAAAATAAAGCTCTTTTTTAAAGGGTGCTCTGAAGTGAAGCAGGCTTCATGGTTCACTGGAAGTGTGACACAGGCAAATAACTTAATGTCCGTGAGCCTCAGATTCTTTATCTACAAAACGAGGTGATGAAAACAGTACATAATTTACATGGTTATTGTCAGCACTAAGGGAAATAATATGTGTGAAGTAAGTTCGGTGTTTGGTATGTGCTATGTACTCCCAGTGTTAGCTGCTGTTCATGCTGTTATCAGTATCAGTGCTTTAAAAAACTGTAGCAGTGAGCATGTCTTCCAAATGTTACCTTTTTAATACTCACAGTAGCATTTTAAGTGGTGTCTGTGGCTTGTATCTGTATTGCAGATGAGAACTGAGACTCAGGTGAAGTAAATTTTTAAAGGTAATAACAGTAGTAGGAAGTCCAGAATACTAAAACCTCTGAGATTACCAATGCAAAATGTCAGGCGTAGTGCAGTAGAGTTCATAATTATTATTTAAAATGGAAAATAGATGCTGCAGAATAAGACAAAGCTCCTCACTCGACTCTAATTCCAATTTACTTTTACAACTCAAATTCCAAAGGAAAAACATCTCCCCTCCTGAAAAAAAAGCCCTAACCTTCCCTCATCTCCAACTTAATAAACAGGAGATGCTTGAGGAAAAGGTGTCTAAGAGATTTTAATTCAGAGGCTACAGCAAAACCCAGCTCTCTTATCCTAAAGACAGTAAATGCATCCGTCTTACACAGCATGGAAAATTCAGAGCCACCTCCCTGTCCCCAAAATACAGGCACAGACATAGACACATATACATGCACACGCACAGAGACACACATACACACACATTCACACATGCACACGTAGAAATACACACACTTGTGCATACACAAGTACTCACATTCACACACAGAAACACACACACACACACACATGAGCACAAATACATACAGAAACATGAGCATATATACACATTCTGGGAGAGAAGGCTGACGTCATCCTGCCTAAGTCCTGGCTATAAGTTCCTCTACTCCCCACTCACCTATAAGAACCTGTGGCTGCGTTTCTGTTGTCTGTTCTTCCCCAAAGGGAAGGATGGAGATGCTTCCTCTTCGTCCCTGTGCAGGCTAGACTTCATACATATAGGATAGAGCTTTTATTGAAGGTTCAAGGACAAATACAATGCAACAGAAACAGATGAAATCTTACAAGTGCCTTGTCTTTTCAGTACTGTCTTCAAGCTTTGACTGAGGGTCATTTTTCCCTAGGCCCCCTTTCTCTGTGAGTATCCAAGGAGGTCATTTAGGTTTATCCCTTCTTCTCTGAGTTTGACATCAATTTAACAGCCCATCTGCTAAATACATACGATAACTTAAATTCTATTCTAGAAATCAATTTCTCTCTGTTTGCTTCAATTTTCCCTACCTCCAGCCATGTTCCTTAAAGTGGAACATGTGCCCATCCATAAACTTTAGTTCCCAGAGCATGACAAGATAAATATAGATGTTAAGTTTCATAGTAGCTGAATCTAAATAACAAAAAAAAATATGGGACTTGCGCTTTCTAGTCTCTTTCTATGTCTTTGATAATACATTGAATTGTATTTTACAAAATAACAGTCCAGGAAGCATTGGTATGCTAAAGCTGCCTCTTTACTGTAAGTCAATAGCAGGAACAGGTGGAGACTGGCCCAAGAAGCTTGCCTTATATGATTCAAATATCCCTTTCTGTAGTCCCAAAGGGAAGAACAGTTTTTCCACATCCAAGAAGTTCTGCTAGATACCCAAGGCAACCAGCTTGACACTGGAAATACATTTCTTCTTCCCAACAGTTACAAAACAAATTGTTGGTGTGGCTTACGGGTGTAGAACAGGCTGCGGTGAAAACACGCGATCTGTTTCCACCTTCCCTTGAGTTTGTGACTCACTTTCCTATGCACCAGCCCCATTTCCTTCCTTCCCAATAACACCCCAAGCCAGCAGCATCAGCACATGCCCCTCTTCACACGAGACAGCCAAGGCTCTGTGTAAAAGTCCGGCATGTGATGATCCAATAAAAGCAGAGCTTCGCTTCCAAAGTCCATGCCTTATACCATGTCAGAATAGGATAAGGTCATCGTCTATTTCTGTGACGGTAGACTCAGATAGATCCCCAAATTCCATGTTACCTTGATCCAAACTGCCTTCCAATGTTTCTAGCTAATTAATATAACTAGCTGGGTCCTTCTCTGTTTTCATGCTGCTATACTTGAGGTACATACACACGCGCACACACACACACGCACGCATGCACACACACACATGAACACACACATGTGCCTCTCCTTTGTTCTTTGCCAGTTCTGCTTCAGGGCTTTGCCTGCCTACCTACAGTCTTCTTGATTCAGGAGAAAAATGCTCAGGGTCTCCCTGGGACGCACATTAAGAACAAAAGGCAGAACTCAGGAAAGTGCCCTGAGCTTTCCCAGCAGTGTCCCCGTCCTGAACCCTGTTGTCTAATGTGTGCTCTTTTCTAATAAGGCAGGCATTCTGGACTGGCACTAAATGCTTTCTTGGGCATGGCTACATGCCGACAAAAGATGACCAGAGCAAGTATTAAGCAAGAGTTGAAAAACAATTACAGTTTTAATCTCATTAAACTGTTGCCCAAAAGAAAACCAGAGGGGGTTCTTAGAACCCTGCTTCTGTAATTCTGATTTCTTCCATTTTTATAGCATATAAATAATTAAAATTATGCCCACAATACATTTGGCTTCAGTCAGCAGGCATACTGAAGAATATTACATTTAGTAATTTACATACACCGGAAACATAATACATTAGATTATCCAGAAAGCTAAAAGCAGCAAGCAACATGGCCAGATCTCTTCTGTAATGTCTGCACAAGCTGATTGCAGGCACATAAAGAGAGCTTACATTTTCCTAGGAATCATTTTCTTGCAAATGAAACATTTAATTATGGAGCAGAGTCCATAAATAGACCATTAACACTGGGAGGGGGGATGGATGCAGCTATATTGCTGGATTAGCAGGGGAATAGCCTACGAGAAATTCATCAATGCCATAGATAATTAATTACAGCTCACCTTCTCCCCACATAGCCATGCCTTTATCAGTCAGTGTTGGGGAAACAGCAGATGGTCGACCAGATACAGAATGCAATTTTCTGTCAACTCATTACTTACAGAATCACAGATTAGGTACGAGACCCCTGGAAGGTCACCTAGACCATTCCCCCATGTCCGCAATAGTCCCCACCAGAACTGTCCCAAGCATGTGGGTGTCTGTCTCTCCCTTAGTCAGAAAGCATGCCCAGGAAAAGAAATTTCACTATCTGTAAAGGCTTGGGATCTCAGGGACTTGGAATCCTTCCATTAGGAGGTGGTCCCTGTAGATTACAGTCTTCAGCACACTTTCCTCTTTGGTACTTAGGTTTATGGATTTGCATCCATAGAGAATGCTGAAGCTCCTAAATCTACATGGTCTCCTGAGCTTCACAGACACATTTTCCTGCAGTCATTCATAGTGTCTTTGATTCTTTCCTTGTGAAATCGAAATGGTGAGACTGTAAACTCACGAAGCCAGCTTCCAGTGACATACCTCCATTGTGAGATAGCTGTACACCGTGTGAAGATAAATTGCTGTGATTGGTTTAATAGAGCTGAGATGATATGATGGCTTCCATAAGCAACCCCAAAAATTCTAATAAAGAACTTCTATAACTCATAAACACTTTCAGTAATGTAGCAGGATACACGATGAACTCAAAGAACTCAGTAGCCCTCCTGTACACAGATGATAAATGGACTAAGAAAGAAATCAGAAAAACATCACCCTTCACAATAGCCACAAACAGCATAAAATATCTTAGAGTAACTCTACCCAAACAAGTGGAAGACTTGTATGACAACAACTTTAAATCTTTGAAGAAAGAAATTGAAGAGGATACCAGAAAGTGGAAAAATCTCCTATGCTCTTGGGTAGGTAGAATTAATATAGTATAAAAATGGCAATCTTACCAAAAGCAATCTACAGATTCAATGCAATGCCCATCAAAATCTCAGCAAAATTTTTCACAGACCTAGAAAGAACGGTACTCAGCTTCATATGGAAAAGCAAAAAACCCAAAATAGACAAAACAATCCTGTACAATAAAAGAATTTCTGGGGACATCACAATCCCTGACTTCAAACTCTACTACAGAGCCTGGTATTGGCATAAAGACAGACAGGAGGACCAATGGAACTGAATCAAAAACCGGGATATTAATCCACACACTTTTGAATGCCTGATTTTTCACAAAGAAGCAAAAAATATCAAATGGAAAAAAGAAAGCATATTTAACAAAAGGTGCTGGCATAACTGGATATCAACATGTAGAAGAGGGGCTGGAGAGATGGCTCAGTGGTTAAGAGCATTGCCTGCTCTTCCAAAGGTCTCGAATTCAATTCCCAGCAACCACATGGTGGCTCCCAACCATCTGTAATGAGGTCTGGTGCCCTCATCTGGCCTGCAGGCATACACGCAGACAGAATATTGTATACATAATAAATAAATATTTTAAAAAACATGTAGAAGAATGAAAATAGATCCATATCTATCACCATGCACAAAACTCAAGTCCAAATGGATCAAAGACCTCAACATAAAGCCAGCCACAATGAACCTTATAGAAGAGAAAGTGGGAAGTACACTTGAACACATTGGCACAGGAGACCACTTCCTAAATATAACCCCAGTAGCATAGACACTGAGAGAAACTATTAATAAATGGGACCTCCTGAAACTGAAAAGCTTTTGTAAAACAAAGGACACGATCAACAAGACAAAACAACAGCCTACAGAATGGGAAAAGATATTTACCAACCTCACATCAGACAGAAGGCTGATCTCCAAAATATACAAAGAACTCAAGAAATTGGTCATCAAAAGAATAAATAATCCAATAAAAAAATGGAGTATAGACCTAAACAGAGAATTCTCAACAGAGGAACCTAAAATGGCTGAAAGACACTTACGGAAATGCTCAACATCCTTAGTCATCAGAGAAATGCAAATCAAAACAACTCTGAGATTTCATCTTACACCTGTAAGAATGCCCAAGATCAAAAACACTTATGACATCTTATGCTGGAGAAGTTGTGGGATAAAGGAAACACTTCTGCATTGCTGGTGGGAGTGCAAGCTGGTACAGTTTCTTTGAATGTCAGTGTGGTGATTTCTCAGAAAATTGGGAAACAACCTTCCTCAAGACCCAGCAATACCACTTTTGGATATATATCCAAAGGATGCTCAATTGTGCCACAAGGACATGTGCTCAGCTATGTTTATAGCAGCATTGTTTGTCATAGCCACAACCTGGTAGCAACCTAAATGCCTCTCGACTGAAGAACAGATAAGGAAAATGTGGTACATTTACACAATGGAGTACTACACAGCAGAAAAAAATGACATCTTGAAATTTGCAGGCAAATGGGTGGATCTAGTAATCATCATTTTGAGTGAGGTAACCCAGACCCAAAAAGACAATTATCATATGTACTCACTCATAAGTAGTTTTTAAACATAAAGCAAAGAAAACCACCCTACAAATCACAATCCCAGAGAACCAAGAAAACAATGAGGACCCTAAAGAGAGACATACATGGATTTAATCTACATGAGAACTAGAAAAAGACAAGATCTCCTGAGTAAATTGGGAGCAGGGGACCTTGGGAGAGGGTTGAAGGGGAGGAAAGAGGCAGGAAAGGGAGCAGAAAAAAAATGTAGAGTTCCATAAAAATCAATAATAAAGAACTGAATGGCCAATAACTAGGCAGGAGGTGTAGGTGGGACTTCCAGGCAGAGAAAGAAGTAGGAGATGAATCCAGAAGAGAGGGAAAAGTCAATGAGACAAGGAGGGAGTCAGACGTACAGAGTGAAAGAAGGGTAAAAGCCACATGGTAAAATGTAAATGAATAGAAACAGGTTAACTTATGAGCCAGTGGAACAAGTCTAAGCTAAGGCTGAGCTTTCATAATTAATAAGTCTCTGTGTCATTATTTGTGAGCTAACAACCCAAAGGAAAATCCAGCTTCAAACTTCTTTCCACAAGGTCACACCTCTTGAGCCTACCCAAACAGTGCCATTAACCTGGGACTAAGTTCAAACGCTGAGCCTGCAGGGAACATTCACATTCAAACCTACCGATGCCACCTTGACATATCAAAGTCCTGCCTCATTCCCATTCCAGGAGGGGAGAAGATTCTCTCACCTTCATCATAGCTGTAATTGCCTAAAACAGAACTGTCCCCTATAGTGGTGACAGTGATGATGAAAATGACTGCTGTGGATTATGCAAGTGTCCCCCAAAGATTTGTCTTAAAGACTTGGTCCCTAGCTCATGAAGTTATTGGAAGGGGGTGGAAACTTTAAGAGATGAGCCCTTGTGAGAAGTTAGATCAGTAGGGCAGGTCCTTTATGGCAATATTGATCTGTATTCCTATTGGCAATGTCCTCCCTTTCTCTCTTTTCCAGACCATGAAGTGAAGCGGCCCCCATTCCCATATACTCCTGCCATGATATATTGTGTTGCCACAAATCCAAAACCATATGGATGGCCAGGGGACCCTGTGCCATGAGCATAAATTAATCATTTTCCTTATCAGTCTGGTTATCTAGATATTTGTGGGATAGATCTAAGAAATGACTAAGAGGTAAAGAACAAAGGGGTACTCTCAACTGAAGCCAACATGCTCCACTCACCACTGGAGTTTGGGGAGTCTGTCTTGCACTTCCATCTCTAAGACTATGAGCACTGTAACATCTTCGCCTTGACTTTGAGTCTCTGGCAGAATGACAAGTTTCTCCAGGCCCTTTCTGCCCCGCCAGGCTGACAGGTCCTGGTTTTTCTGTCTATCTTTCTTCTATTGCCTCCACCTCCCTTTTGTCTCGCCTCCACAACCACCATTAATACTCTCTAAAAATAACAAGCACTAAACAATGCAATTGACAAACACTACAAATCATGAGTGTTTGTGCTCCATTTACCAGCACAGTATTGTGCTCAGCTATGCTCAACATTTTCCCAATTATCTTCATTAGATCACCTGACTCCTATTAGAGAGAGCGCATGCTCTCTGTCTCTGTCTCTCTGTCTCTGTCTCTGTCTCTGTCTCTCTCTCTCTCTCTCTCTCTCTCACACACACACACACACACACACACACAAGAAAGCACAGCTCTAGCTCATTATCTT
>NW_004949107.1:3787251-3796831 GCF_000317375.1 Microtus ochrogaster | reverse complement strand
ATACAATATTCTTTCTGTGTGTATGCCTGAAGGCCAGAAGAGGGCACCAGACCTCATTACAGATGGTTGTGAGCCACCATGTGGTGGCTGGGAATTGAACTCAGGACCTTTGAAAGAGCAGGCAATGTTCTTAACCGCTGAGCCATCTCTCCAGTCCTGCAACTAGAGATTATTAAGGTTATTTCAGAATGTGTTCTTACTACATTCTGTTTCCCTCTGCAGCTCCTGTGTCTCCGAGGCAACCACTTTAATGACCCACACAGTCACACCCAGGCATGCATTACAGACATACGCAGCAGGTGCACACGATCTGTTACTTCAGGTAAGAGAAAAGAGCAGCTCCAGGATTCAAACAAACAAACTGTCAAAGCTCCCTAACTGGCTAGAAAGCAGAAATGCATAGTTAACCCTTTTCCAAAAAACTCATCATGACAGAGAAAAAGCAAAACCAAAAGATATGTAGGTGATTGGTTCATGCTATTACCATTTATTTTGAATTTTCATGACATACAGTATTTCACCACTTGTCAAAGAATCATCAAACACTTTCTCAAAGTGGTACCATTAGAATCCCTCAATACATAAATATACATACATGTAGAATTGTTTATGACTAAGTCTTAATACATACATGCATTAGAATTATTTATAACTAGGTCTTAATATATTTTAAAACCTCACGATTGTATCAACTATATATATGCATTCATAGAAAAAAACCTATGCATACCACAAGTTACACCCATTTGTATCCCCTATTGCACATATATTAGACTCTTACAATGAATAATGAATGAGTTAAGCCTTCAGTACAAATGCCATGGAGAGGCATTGGCATCAGTGGCCAGCTTTACCCGTCCCTTTGGTTTCTAGCAATATGAGAACAAACCTCTTAATTATGGGCGATTTCATGAGGAATTTCTTCCTCATCATTATATGTGGAATATGCATCACGGTGGGGAGATTTATGGGGCTGATTTGAATCTCTTGGCCATGGAGCACGCATCAGTGCTCACCTCTAAAGGAGATCTGTTTTATGCACTCATTGTTTCTTGTGATCACAGGACTCACCCAGCCAAACAACCACATACCCAAAGCCCAAGAACAAAACCAACACCGGAGGAGGGAGCTAATAAGAGGTCTGTTAGGGACTCTTAATCAATGGCCCTAAATGGGAACAATTTCAAATACAGTTGATGATGAATAGCTAGAACTTCGGCAGAGAAATCTCAGGGGTATAGCAGATCCCTTATACTGATTCCCCACGTATGAACTTGTGTAAGTCACATAAATAGAATCCAGACTCATTCTTTTGAATTTGACCTTTCATCTGCAGGATAAGATGAACTTCATACATAAAACTGAGGGTATTCACAGACATGGTTTAAAGTTGGCACGGGGTCACAGGGACCTCTCCATGTCCTCTTAATTCACCAGGACCTGGGGAGACCCTTAAGAGTTTCCACGGACAGTAGTAGCTCCTACTATAGAGTCAAAAGAATGCTCGTTGGTGGGAGAATCCTTTGACAACTGATTCTCAGCCACTGCTTTCCACCTACCTAATGTGCTCATATATATTTTTCAGATTGAACAAGTATTTTCCAATGCTTGAGCATTCAAAGGTTTTCTACCAGAGAAGATCGGTGCTAACCAACTGAAGTGGACTGTGGCTACATCTGAGTCTTCACTTACTCTTTACATATTTCTTAAGGGCCTAGTCTACTCAGTGGGGTGCATCAAACTAAATAAGATCAGGATTTATGGTTAGGGCCATTTTTACTCAAATTGTCTTCAAGAAGTTAGAAGGTGATGTAAGGAAAGAACTGCCCAAACATAGCCTTAGGAGAAACCTAGGCTAGGACAATTCCACTCTTCAGTCACTAGGTTTGGGGACAAAGAGTCTGACTAAGTAGAAGGGTAACGTAGCCATCACAGACCCTGAGATCCTGTGGTCATAATCAAGAAACAGATCACAGCCTATATGATGTTCAGGACATCATGACGAAGGTTTGAGAGTCAGGTGGCCTGATCTAGCCCTGCCTAGCTCTTTTTATAACTATTCCTTCTCTGTCTGTCTGTATGTATGTATGTATGTATGTATGTCTCTCTCTCTCTCTCTCATTTCTCTCTCTCTCTCTCTCATTTCTCTCTCTCTCTCTCTCTCTGTCTCTCTCTCATTTCTCTCTGTCTGTCTCTGTCTGTCTCTGTCTCTCTGTCTCTGTCTCTCTGTCTCTGTCTCTCTCTCTCTCTCTCGTATATGTGTAGAATTTAGTCCTAGATCTTGTGTCCTAATGCATGTCCACCTGGAACCTCAAAATGTAAGAAAATAAGATTTAGAAGGTATGTAATTAAGGTTCTGGGGATGAAATCACCTTGGGCCCTAAACCAAATATTGGAGTCCTTATAAGAGGAAACAACCCAGACAGGCACACAGAGAAAGTGACATAGGGTGGAGGCAGACTTGGGGGCAGTATTATTTAAGCCAATGAATAACAAGGATATCTAGAAATCATTATATATTAGGAGATCCTAGAAGGAACCAGCTCTGCCAACACTTGATTTCAGACTCTGGAACACAGAACTGTAAGGGGGTAGATTTTGCTGCTCTAAAACACCCATTTTGTAGTAGCTTGTTTCTCCTACCCTAGAAAATTAATAAGTGAGTTCCAGTATTCCTCACCACCACCAGATCTCCCTTCCTCTTGCTGTTGTCTTTCTCTGAATGGTGATCACCTGAACTTCAAACATGCTGTTCTCAGACCGCACGCAGGAAGGAGGCAGCGGAGACATGACTTCCTGTGTGTCTTCAGTGACAGAAGCCAGCTGATGCTGGATTGAAAATGTCAACTACAGGTGACTCTTCCAAAATCCAGGTTTATCAAGTGACATGGCGGCAACCTCGAAATAAGCAATCATAGCCCGGAAATTAACAAACACTACAAATCAAGGCCTTCTCTCCTTTCACAACATGGCGCTGTGGCCTAGCTGTGTTCACGACTTTCCCAATTTTCTCCACTGTTCCACCTGTCTGATGCCTACTTGTGGATGATGGGATCCAGAAAGGTTTCCATACAAAGCCACAGGTATCTCGTCCCAAGAAGGCAATCTTTCAGCTGCGTGCGTCCTTTGAGCTGCGATCATTACTGCATTGTTATAAATGAAGTCAAATTCTCCCCATGGGCATTCGATGATTTATTACTTCAGAAAACTCTTCTTCTGCAGTTCTTCTCCAGGCTTTCATCATGAGCAGGCGACCTCTGAAGGGAATATGGAAAATGGTCTGAACCTTAAATGACAAACAGATGAGGGGGCCAGATGAAAATCACACATGTTTGAAAACCATGTGTTTTCACATGAAATAAATATATGAGATTTTTAATTATGTCGACTTTAGGTAAGGGTAGCATTCTTAGCTTACTTCATTTCTGGGTTATAAGAAACTATAAGGAGACTGTAATCAAGATAAACCTTAGAGAAAGCCCTAGGCTTCACGTGGTTTCCCTTTTACACCCTTGGCCCCTGAAGCCAGCAATCAGTTTTATTATGGAAGAGAAAGCTTTCTCTTGACCTCCTTCTGTACACACCGCCAGCCCTCCTGCACACTGCACTATGAGTAACCCTGCCTTTGGTAGCATCTAGTAGTGTAAGATGCTAAAGGCACATGTGGCCTTTGTATTTTAGGGGTTCACTGACCTTCTTCTCTAAAAATGCCTCCGTTTCCTACCTTTGGAGCATGTGGTGGGTGTGCTCCAAAGACCCTGCTTGCGGTTGGGTGGGACTGTGGATCTAATTCTAGTAGAGTACAGAGAGACTGTGACATCATATTCTAGACCAAAGCATTTCGTTGCCAGTTTATTAGCTTTCAGAATATTTTTATCTCTGGTAGAGTGATCCCACACAGCAAAAAGGTAGTTCTGTCATTCTCAGCTCTAGAGGCCTTATCAGTGCACACACACACGTATAATCAATACCTTTTGCAACATACATGTGCATGCGCGTGCGCACACACACACACACACACACACACACATGCACTGAAATGGTCTTGTAAACACAAGCACAATTCACTTTGAAGACACCAAGATATGAAGGCTTCTTGTAAGCATTGGAAAACTCCGCTTTCCTTCCTATAGGCACTTAAGGGGTCAAACATGCCAGACTTAGCTCCAGTCAAAGCTCAAAAAATAAATCCCGGGGAACCCCCAGCCCAGCAGAGTTCTAAAATCACATGTACTTAAAACACAAAAGGGACCCTACAAATTACCCAAGTCAATCCTTTTACTTATGCCCAAAACCTGAGGTCTAGAATGGGGACATCTTTGCCTTAAATCATTCAGCTATTAAAAACAGTGGTAATTTTTATTATTGCATCTCTTCTACTAGCCAATTTGACCTGATCGCAATTATTCTAGCCTTTAGTGTCCTCGTGATAGATTTCATCTGGTGCCTTTGTGTTCAAGGAAACAGGTTACAGTGGTCAAACAAACTGAACTTGGCCCTGTCCTGTACGTACATTGTCTAAGTCTTGTAGAGTGTAGCTCCATCTGCATTGTTGGAAAGTCAAAATCAGTCATCTCTGAATTCAGAAGCGGTCAATATCTCCCCCAAAGAAGGCCTTGCCTTCCCCAGAAGCTAAATGTGCCAAGTGGAGTCTATGCTGTCTTCCATTATTCAGATAGCTAAGACAATTGCGATTCAGTGAAAATGATGTTATATCACCCAGATTATTCCAACAATTACCGCAGGTCTGTTTGCTTTAAAGGTGAATCCCAGAGCAATAATTACTTATTTCTTAGATTTCATTTCCCCCAGAGACCTTAAATTTTATTAGTGTCAAATAGAGGAAAACGTCCCTTAGAATGTTAGCAAGGGGCTACTAAAGAATGAAATCCTTTCTCTTAACCCGTTTAGATGCTAACATGTCAAGTCTAGAATTATGCATCATGCAACAGTACCTGGCTGTGAGATATATATACATATACAAACTACATATCAGCAGAAATAGGGTACAAACTACAACGCTCAATGCATACCTGAAAGATGACCTTCTTATTTACTTTCTTTCCCGAGGTCCGCCGTGAGCTAATAACATCTCTACAGTGTTTGGTTAGGTGATGGGGGTGGGCAGAAAAGGTCCAATAGAGATGCCCATCACAGGACTCTACTTATAGGGACTACTGCAAAATCAGTGAAAACCAAACTAAGAGGTTTGAACCTTCTAGGTACAATTCTTTACAAAGAGGGAAAATTCTTCCTATGCAAATGGAGGAGAAGACTTGAGTTGTGAGACTCTCTGAAAGAGGTGACAGTGAGACAGTCAGAAAGAGCTGTGTGGAGCCAAGCCATACAGAAAGAAGCCGCCGGAGAGAGGAACAGGCTGGACCTGAAGTGTTAGGCGACCTTACATACATCTCAAATTCTTCTACCTGAAGCAGCTCTGGGCAGAGACTTAGAATCCAGACACTTTGTTTTACCTACTTGCATTCCAGGATTTTACATAAAATAGTACATATTTACATAAAATAATACATAAGAAATAACCGCCAAGTGTAGTATGAGTCAGATATTAGGGGATGAAAGCTGAAAGACCAGAGAAGCAGTCCAGCCAGCCACAGAGAGACTTTTAGCTCTATCAATGCTCCAACTGAAGGGGCGGTCCTGTCCTCAGACTGCGTCCTCTGACTGAAGGGGTGATCCTCATACTGCATTTGAGCTCCTGTCTCCTCCTGCTTTATATTTCTTTCTCTCTCTCTCTCTCTCTCTCTCTCTCTCTCTCTCTCTCTCTCTCTGCCCAGCCATATTGCTTCCTGTCTCCACCTCCCTAACACTGGGTTTAAAGACGTGAGTGAGCCACCACCACCTGGTCTCCAGTGGCTTAGATCTGCACTCTGATCTTCAGGCAAGCTTTATTTGTTAAAACACAAAGTATCATGGCAACCAAGGCATAAATATAAAGAGAGAATTGTGCAGAGGGACCAGGACCCTGAGGGTAAACGCCTGTGTCCAAAGCCTGTCAAACATTCAGCTTCTCCTGATGTTTAGCCATGATGTTTAATTGTATCTGAGATGTGATTTGAGGCGCTACTCCTATGTACAGCTGGATTGCAAGGCTAAGCAGGTATTCTTACATCTCAAGCACGGTGGGATAGGACTGGGTAAGGTTTATGGGGCAGGTTTATGATGCCAGTTTGATGTCATGTCAAATCTGGGTTCAATTTAAGAGTTGGGCCAGCCACAAATGTTCTTTACGTTAGGGTTTCCATGGGTGAAATGGTTCAAGAGGACAGTGAGATAGATTACTAGGGATCGTACAGTTTATTAGAAGAGTCATTAGTACCATGAGCTGACAGATAGGGAGGCAACAACATGGCAGGGGCTCTGAAGAGAATTCAGGCCCTAGCACCAGAGAGAGGCAGCATAGCAGGGTCTTGGAGAATCTGAGCCCAAGTGGCAACGACAAACAAAGGTAACATCTTTCTTTTCTTCTCAAAGTAAGCATTTATTATAAAGAACCTCCAAATAAAAAACACCACATACCCAAATTAGCCAGACCCAAAGTCTATATAGCTCTGTGAACACCTATATAATAATATATAATAGTCATTCTGAAGCTGTGGAGCTTCAGAACTGAAGTTTACACTTTTACCATCAAATACAGTGTTAAGTATTTGTCCACTACCCAAAACCAAAACACAGAAGAAAAAAACTGACAGATTTCAAATTAGAATGATAATTTGCTTTATGAATTTTTCATGGCCCATGCCCATTCCCTGCACTCAGTCTTTTCTCAGCATCTACCATTTCCCCTTGTTCGGTTCTCAGCGTGCCATACTGTGCAACGGTATACTACTGCATGTTATACCATATCCACAGCATAACACGAAAGCATCACCCCTTCTTGCTCTCTGGGTGCTTAGATTTGCCAAACTGACACAGACTAAGAGTTCCCTAAGAAGAGGAAACCTCAGCTAAGAAATTGCCTCCATCGGATTAGCCAGGGGGCATGTCTGTGTGACATTGTCTTTCTCCAGGTTCCTGACTTGAGCTCCGAGGCTCCCTTTGCTGACAGTGATCTGGCAGCTTTAAGATAAATCAACTCTTTTTTCCCCTAGTTGCTTGGTCAAAGTGTTTGAGAGCTGCATAGGTGCAAACTCACACACTGAGAATGGGGTAGTTCACAGCATGGTCCTGCAGCCAAGCTCTCTGCTTCCCAGGCAGAAGTCAGGGAAAGGGGTGGGGACCAGGATGCAGCACCTTTGATGAACACTTGCTTTCTAGATGAGATGTCATGTTTCTGGCACTAGCAAGCCTGTTAACTAGGGACTCAGACAATGTCTCCGGAGGTACCTGTCAGGACCTGCAGACGTGTGGAGCTGCTGCAGAGCAGCGGCTAGATTCTAACATTACATTCTTACCTCTCGTCAGAGTGACATGGTTCTCCCCACATGATTCTCTGTTTGTCCGACTAGGTGGCTTACGCTCGGAGCATGTGAGTGCCAGCAGAAATCCACAGCATTGTTTCAGGTTTCTGCTTCCATGCAGTTAACTTCTGTCCCATTGGATGTTTCAAGGCACATGAGCCAGGCCAGAATCGGAGCCGGAGAAGTGTGTGAAGTTACGGGCCAAACAGCATGAAGATGACATTAGCTAGGCTCCGATGGCACACTTATCCATCATGGCGTCGGATCCTAATGTATTTTGATTGTTGTCCATTTATCCTTAACCGTTAAGTACTGGGAAGCTAATTAGAAGATGTTGCAGGAAGGCAGGTTTGTGGACTGCTGAAGGTCAAAGTGGGATAATCATTAGAAGACTCTGGAGGGAAGCAGATGGGTCACTTAGATGGCTCCCTCTTGAGATGGTTTTGTTTCCCGGAGTGAAACCCTCTGGCCTCCTTCTGAGGGTGACTTAGGGCTTCTGGTGCTTTGGAGCACAGTCAAAAGGAATTGTGGTAACACAGTTCAAAGACAGCTATTCAAGAAAACTAGCTTTCAGTCTCTCCTCTGTACTCCTTGGCGGCCATAGCCCAGGGTGCAGAGCCTCTCAGTTTTTTTTCCCAAGAGATTGATTTTATGAACTTGGGGTAGTGGGTGACTATGAAGGACATGGGAGAACCACTGAAGAGAGGGGACAGAATTTCCTGGGAGGGGTTTTGGGGTGGTCCATGGTCCCAGTGCTCTAGGCTTAGAGTTTCAGACCTCCTCCCCATGATGCTCAAGTGGAGCCCGGCATCTCTCTTCCTGGACTGCTCTCCGTGTCCCATTTCTCTATAAGCCTGAAAGCTCCAACTCAGACAAGACTTTTCTTGAGGGGCTTCTATAGAGCTTGGGAAGGCAAGGTGCGAACCACGCAGGCTTCCTACTGCAGTTCTTGATTTTTAAGGACATACTTATTTGGATTATTCCAAGTAGATATTTAACTTTGAAAGAAAAGCATATCTGAGGGAAAGAGGGGTTTCGTCATTTTTATTTGGGAGTGTAATTCCAATTTGAATGATTGGGTGAACTCAGTTCATTTGGCAGCTATAATTGGGGCAATGTTCAGTCCAAGCGTCTCTCCCCATTGTTTCCACTGTTTGGAAAAGGCAAGACAGAGCAGGAAAGGGCAAGATAAAAATAAATTGTAGGAGGGAATTGGGAAATAGGAGAGGGTGCTGACTGCATGTAACAGGAAAGCAAAAAAAAAGGGAAGGTAACCAGCCAGAAACGAGAATAAAACACAAGAGAGAAAGAGAAAGGTGCCAAGAATGGCCCATAAGTATATGTATGTATGTGGACATATGATGTATGAAGATGCAGTGATGAAATCCATTACTTTGTATGTGACCTGAAAAACAATTTGAAGAAGAAGGAAGGGAAGAAGGAGAAAAAGAGGAGGAGAAAAACACCTTGCAATCTTACTCATGTCATCACTCACGCAGAGAATCGTTTCCTGTCCAGAAACAAAGGGTTCTAGTGGCTGTGGCTTAAGTTGTCCCAAGTCTCCTACAGGTATGTACCAGAAGAGCCCAGGAACAGAGCAGCTAAGCACACCTGAACAACACACAAGTCAGAAGCCACACCTCAAAGCATGCATGATAAGGATCCATGATGTGGGAAGTATGTGTACCCTGGTATGATCCATGCTATGGGAAACATGTACCTGGCATTCACGACATGAGTGTAGCCATGTCAAGGATGCAAGGCCTTCCCTGGATCAGGCTCAGAGGACTAGCAAAACTTTTCCCTGGTCTAAGTATGGATGCTGATGACTACTGACTTTTAGCTAAAAACAGTACACGCAAGAAGTATCTGCTACATCTTCCTAAGTCCAGTGACTTCATGACCAAACTCCAAGATTGCTTCCACCTACCAAGACTGTCTAGCCTGCATCCTCCATCACGCCATACATATTAAATCTGACGATTATCCAGGCTGCTCATAAGTCTCCATTCAGGAACAAAACCCACCCAATCAGTTTTTCATTTTAAGTTACTTGTGTCTAAAAAAGGCAACCCACTGACTGGGAGAAGATCTTTACCAACCCCGCAACTGACAAAGGTCTGATCTCCAAAATATATAAAGAACTCAAGAAACTAGAC
>NW_004949107.1:3783950-3785932 GCF_000317375.1 Microtus ochrogaster | reverse complement strand
ACACAGGCCTTGGCACCAAGGGTTTATTTGTTTTCCTTCATGTCTAATCTACTTCAGAATGATGCATGGACCCACTGTGAATATTGCACATCCAGCCGACATCACATGACACTTACCTACCACACAGACTCACCAACACCCAGAAAAAAATCTGAACCTCTTCAATGAGACAACTCACTAATCATATACTAGTATATAAGAAAAATGTCAAGTAGATTGAAGTGCTTCTAAACACCTCTCAGGATCTATATTTACCTTGTCATCAGTGAGGAATGAAGGGTACTCTCACAGGCACCAAGGAGAGTAGCCCACCCTTCACCTTCTAAGACTAGCCCCTGCCCAAGGAAAGTTGTAAGCCTAAGTCACTTTCAATCCAAAAGAGCTACAGTTTTTCTTTGTTGGTTGTTTTTAAAGGTCTGTTCTTACCTGCTTTATTCTAATCCACTTTGTGAATCAATAGCCACACCCACGGCATTTTTCTGAAAAGAGAATTAAGCCAGCTTCTCCATGGTCTTAATCATTGTTCTATTGCTGTGAAGAGACACCATGACCATGACAACTCTTGTAAAGGAAAGTGTTTAACTGGGGACTTGCTTATAGTTTCAGAAAGTTGTCTCATTGTAATCACGGAGGGGTCATGCTGACAGACATGGCAGGCATGATACTAGTGAAGTAGTTAAGAGCTACACTGTGATCCACAAACAGAGAAAGAGACTAACGAGGCTTAGTAGGGGTTTTCAACCTTTCTAATGCTGCGACCCTTTAATACAGTTCCTCATGTTGTGGTGACCCCCCCCCAATCATAAAACCATTTTGTTGCTACTTTATAACTGCAAATTTGCTACTGTTATGAATTGCAATGTAAATATTATATACAGGATATCTGATACGCAACCCCCAAAGGGGTCACAGTCCTGTTGAGAACCACTATAAATCTGAACCGTTCAAACCATTCCACTCCTGGTAACTAAGCATTCAAATATATGAGCCTATGGGGGCCATTCTTTTTCAAATCACCACATTCCACTCCCTGCCTCCCATAAACCTGTAGCCAGGTAAGACAGAGCAAGACAGTACAAAGTTCCCTCCATCTTGTACTTAACCACTCGGATTAAACTACAATTAGATTTCCTTGATAGAGAATCCCATGGAAAAGCATTCAACCCTACTCTAGACACCAAAGGTGAGGATGTTCTAGCTAACTTATCTTAGCTTCTGTTAAACTGTTTTTTGGACAGAGTCCCCTCCAGCTAACCACAAGTCTTAACTTCTCCGAAAACTGATTGCTTCCAACTGCTTTCTTTTGCAAAGCCTCCTGAGACTGCTAGATGCCAAGTCACTGTTTCTGTCTTTAAAAAACCAAAGTTCTGAATACTCAGAGCCACAACTAGATCACTGAATACCTGGTGTGGTCCCAGCTGGCTAGAATAAAGACTTTTGATTGGATATAAAGTGTATTTGAGTGGTCATCTCTGGTGGGCTTCCCGTAACACATATAATAATGCGAAACTGCATTCAGACCAACTTCAAAAGTCACTTTGTCAGTCAAGATCTCAACACTGTCAAGAAGTCCAAAGTTCAAAGTCTCTAAGACTCAAAACATTCTCTTAACTATAATACCCTGCAAAGTCAAAATTAAAAAGCAGATTGCATAACTTATTCCTAAAAATATGGGGGTTCCCCCCGCCTGGCAGGCTCACGGAGCAGCAGCAAGCTCTGGCGGGTCCCCAGCGGTGCCGGGCGCTGGCTCCAGAGTCCAGCACTAAAGCGGTCGCAAAGTTCCCATCAGCGGGAAGCCACGAGGCAGAATTCCCAATGCAGGGCGGTTGTGAGCAGACCCATGGACACAGAAAAGTAGCCATAAAAGCAGCTGCTAGCCCCAAGAGATGGTTGTCGGTCCCCGGGGCGGGCTGGAGGGGCCGCCATGTGACAAGTGGCTACAGTTTCCCACCAGCGGGAGGGCACGAGCTGCACAGGCAGTG
>NW_004949107.1:3779979-3783565 GCF_000317375.1 Microtus ochrogaster | reverse complement strand
GAAAGAATAACAGCATACTTCCAACATACAATGACACAGAATATATTTTACCTTGCAAAAGATAGGAAAGGGAACATATCGAGAAGTACTGGACCACAGCAAGACTGCAAACCAGCTGGGAAAACTCCAGACTGTATCTTTCCATGTCTTACATTAAAGCACTCTTCAGCACTCGAACTTCTTTCAGCTTTGTTGACTGCAACACACTTGTTTCTTTTAGGCTGGCTTTACACCCTCTTAGCAGCTCTCTGGTATCCTGTGACTCTGGCATCTGTGACATCTTGAAGTCTCCAACACAATTCAGACTTTACCCTCACAAGTCCATAGAATGGCCTCTCTGGGCCTCCATGCAGGGATACCCCAGACACATCCCTAGTCCCAGCAACTTTGCCTGGTTGTGGAAGAAGATTTCACAGCCCCTTTCTTATATTCTTGACTCTAACTCCAGAACCATAGATAGATGAAGCTGCCAAGTTCTGCTCCTTGATAAGCTTGGAACATGGCCTCCCCCTTCAGATACATTTGCTTTCTGTCCTTGATGGTTTCCTTCACTGCTTAATCTTTCCTTTAATTCCTTTTGTTTCTTAGTACCCACTTGAAGGCTCACATCCCTGTAACTTCAATTGGAGAGGATACAACACCTTCTTCTGGCCTCTGCCAGGCATGGGATCATACACATAAAATAAAATTTTAAAAGGGAATGTCTCAGTGTGGTTTCAAAGAAACTGACTAGAATTTCTAAATTCTAAAACTAACATCACATATGTCTGCCTCACTGAAAAAAGGTACCAAGCCGTGCCTAACACAGACAACAATTATGTGCTGATTTCAGATGTAAGAGTTAGCTAAAAATATGCCTAAGCTGTTGGCCAAACAGTGTTGTAATTAATATAGTTTCAGGTCTGGGTGGCCTGGAAACAAACGAACAGTCTCCATTTACGTATGTCTAGGTTAAATCAAAGGACTGGTTAAGCCCCTAAAAAAATTGTGATGTACTTGTCTGGGTTACATAAACAATTTCTATGCTCAATTTCTCTCCATCTAAAATGTTATTTTAAAAGGGGGGAAAATACATGTCTGGGTGGTTTTCCCTATCTTATCAATGCCTATCTCCTGCAAAGAGTGGAGGGAAGAACATACTCCAGAGGGAAGACTGGGGGACCCAGGAGTCTTGGGTCTTGGGGTAAAGAGGGTGGGAAGTCTGAGACACCTTTTCCTGAACTGAGGATGGCTGCATCTGTGTTAATTCTAAAAATGTCATTAAAATTATCACTTCCCTCTGGGGTTCATGTTTCCCACCCTCCAATTCATGTTCAGGCTATGCTCAAGTACAGAAAAGCATCGACATTTCTTAAGGTCTGTGGACAATTATCTACCTATAAGACTAAAATGGTGTGTGAGAACATCTGGTTCCCCCTGTCCTCCTACCAGAGTGTCTTCTGATTAGTCCCTTACTTCCCCCCTCCCCATTAGCAGTCATAAGGAAAAGATTCACCATACTTGCCAACATGGCCCTAGCATCTATGCTACCCCAACTCATCATGACCTTGAGAGAACATGAGGATTTTACTCCCCATGATCTGAATTTTTTCCTGGCTACCTTTAAATAAATCTGTGGTAGGAACATGCCAAACAAACTAAGATGCAAATCAATAGGCCTAGGACTCAGTATGGCATACTGCTTGATTCCAGACTTAACTTTGGTGAGAATCAACTAGAACGGTGGTTCTCGGCCTGTGATCCATAATCCCTTTGAGAGTCAAAAGATCGTTTCACAGGGGTTGTATATAAAATATCCTACTGCTGGAATTAAAGGAGTGTGCCACCACTACCTGGCCTAATTTTATTACTACAAGGATCTGCAAAGATCAGTGGATAGGAAACCCAAAGATCTTACGTTCTTAACTCTATAAGCTGTCATTGGAAAGAGGAATGGGGAAGCCAAGAAGCATTCCCAATATTCATAGGTGTTGCTCTTGCTTTAGGGGCACATGGGAAAAGTAGGACTGAGAAAGTGTCCCATGTCATCACTGCTCAACTTGAAGAAGGTGCAGGCTGAGACCAGACAGATCTGTGCCCCCCTGTGTTGACAGGACGTTTAAGCCACTCAGAAACTGAGCTGATAAGAAGGGCAGCGATTTGAAGCCTTTGCAGCCTGTGGTGCGTCCACTCACAAGCACAGCACACCTGACTCAGGGCTGGGCTGGTACCCTCTGTGTTAGTCAGAAGCACGTGAGCCAAACGCTGCTAAGCTTTGTTTGCTCTCACCCCTGCCCCTAACTTTGAGCAGAGTTCTCTCTGGCTTAAAGGGAATGGCAGGAGGGAGAGGGAAACAGTCTCAACAGCCAAAGAGAGAAGAGGAGTTCAACTTAATGTCATGTTGTCATACCATATGGCATCAGCCTTGGACACATGGGAAAACAACCCAAGGAAAGAAGGCATTGCATGTCCCACTATTATCCTCAAAAAAGGTAACCTAGGGACCTTGTACAAGGCCAGTTATACAAGAGACTGGCAGACTTTAGAGAGCAGGAGGCAAGAGCTTGAACTTAGAATGTGGACCCCCAGAATTTGGAAGCTCCTATAAATTTATTTTCTCATGGAAGGATCTGAGCAGGTGAACGGAAGAAAAAAGAAGTGGGCAGCCAGCAGCATGGGAAGGTCTCTGGGTGTGGGACCCAGAGTGGTTGGATGGCTATGCCATCCTGAGCCATCTTTTCCTCTCTCTCTCCTCTCTCTCTCTCTCTCTCTCTCTCTCTCTCTCTCTCTCTCTCTCTCTCTGTGTGTGTGTGTGTGTGTGTGTGTGTGTGTGTGTGTGTGTGTCCCGGCTATAGTGTTCATTCTTGCCCTTATCCTTAAGGAGGAGTTATGCAAGGAAAGAAAGCAGACAGAGAGCTTTTTCCTTCTCCTCAGGGAGGCAGAGTGCATAAACTTATAGACCAGGGAAAAGATGGAAAAATGAGACTTAGGAGAAGTAGGACAAGTCACGAGGCAGAGAGGACAGCCACTAGGACCCTGTAGATCCTGCTTCCTCGGCACCAACGTTTAGAGCTTTCCAGTTGCCCAATCCATCCACCTAGCCTGGCTGCTATGCTGGTTTCTAGTCAATGGCAACAACAATGCAGACAGCGGGGCATTTCCCAGACTTGGTGCCAGTCTGTTAACCTGTGTAGACCTCCCAGGTCTGGCCATCTCAGGGTGTTAGTTTTCTCATGCTAATATTACATGCTTTCTTATGCAAGCATAGAGAAGGAAGTGTCCAGAGACACTCTTGCTCTTGGCTCCTGGCCACAAAAGGGGCAGAAGGAAACTGATTTAATCCTGCCCAAATCAAAAGGAGTATAAAGAAGATGAGAAATGGAGAATAGAACAGATCATACTTCCCACCTGTAGGTGAGGACAGTAACGTAGTCAGATTTTTGGGGGGAGCCACCAACTTACAAATAACAACATGGAGACCTCTTATTAATAACAAAAACTCAGCCTTTAGTTTAGGCCAAAACCCTCTCATACAGTGAGCTGTAGAGATGACTCCATGGTAAAGGCACTGTCCACCAAGCCGGCAACTTGAGTTCACTCCCCAGGA
>NW_004949107.1:3775394-3779494 GCF_000317375.1 Microtus ochrogaster | reverse complement strand
GTGTGTGTGTGTGTGTGTAAACAGAATATGACTGAAGTATCAGTCCAGAAGCTTTTGATAGGACTTTCAGCAGACATTTGGGTGCAGCCTTAGAGGGATGATGAGCTAGCTCATCTGACTAGCTCATCCGTGAGGTGCACATATGGCCTCCGTTCTGATCACATTCTCACATAAGTTCCTAGGCAGGAGTGTTTATTTACAGGAAGAGAGAGCAAACTAGGCCTCCCTTCTTGCATTGGTGACCTCAGACAAGAACAGAACAGCCTACAGGACAACAGGAAAACATTTCCACCTTCTAGTCCAGGATAAGAGCCCAAAGCACTCACTGTTAGGGTTCCTGCTGCCTGAGCAGTAGCTAACTCTTATTTTCATCAGTTTCTTATCGTGCAAGGCATAAGCAATTGCATTAGGCAAAATATAAAATAGCTCAAAAAAATAAATAAATAAAGTAACTCGGTCAAATTTGAATTTTAAATAAACCACTAATACCTTCTTAGAACAAAGATATTTTATAACACATATGTAAATTCCAAAAGAAATTATCTGAAAACTTTTATTTAACTAGGTCTTACGACTTTACTTGCCAGCTCCAGCCACCCTCATATTTGAAGAACAGTCTGGCTATGATCTTCCTACTCATTAAAATTATAGGGAAGTATGCTGAGACCACCAGGCTGTTGTTGGTCTAAATGAAAAACATAATTTTTCTCAAGAAAAACTGCCCTCCCGAGTCTCTTAGAGCTAATAGGAACTACCCAGCTGTTCCAGCACGCCCGTCATTACACAGCTCAATAAAATGGATCCCAGTGAGCTCTGGGGGATTGGAAACCACAGCACTCCCTCACACTGCAGTGAGAACTTGTCCGTTTTGTTTAGTAAACAGAATGTCTGACTCCAGGTGTTCCTTTCTTTCGTTTATCTTTGGCTGCACTGGCAGCCAGGGGTAAGACCCAGGGCTCCCTGGTCAGACATCTTGTTAAAAAGCAAGCAAAAACCATAGGTCGTTCCTGGAGTAAAAGACACAGGAGTCCCTACAAAGTACCCTTGCTCCTGCCACCCACCAGCCCATCTGAGCATGCGCCTCAGTGTGTAGGGAGAAGAGGAAGAGTGTGGGAAGCCAAGTCACAGAGGGAAAGGAGAGAAATTCGTGACTCTCCCCTGACTCATCCTTCCTGAGAAGCGAGAAGCGGGAAAAGTCACCAGGCTGAGACTCTGTCCCAGACCTGGGCCTGCGAGGGTGGGGCCCTCCTTGAGCAGGGACAAGGGACACAGTGGAGAATGACTCACCTTCCTTTGCAGTCCAGGGGGTTAGTGAGCAGCTGACATCTGCTTCACACCCACACCAGGTCGACACTCTGAGTAAGAAGAACTGACGTCATTCCCAGACTCCCCCAGAAAGCTCTGACTCTTGTCTTTCATCCCAGCAGCCTCAGCGACAGCCCCACTGTGAATTTCTACCTTCGCAAACTGTCTCCTGCAAGAAATTTTTATTTGCTATTCCTGAGCCGCTGTTGTCTGATTGTGACCTGGTTCACACCAGAGTGTGCACCGGAATCCGTGCACAGACGTACATATATACGAATCATACATCCGCACAATCTTTCCACTTGGTGCGGCTGCCGAACAAACTGAAAAGGAGAATCGACTTCCAACATCTCCTCTTGTTAGGAAACGTCATCTGGTATCAGAAATACAGCTGTCTCTGTTTTTAGAAAAGGAACTCTACCTTAATATTTTACAGGTTTTTCTCCAAGCTGCACGTTAATGGATTATTAGTGTATACTTTATATTCATATACATATTTTCAAGTACTTAGGATGTCGGTGCTCATAAAACACTCACATAAAAGAAGGTGGTACACACACAAATAGATCACAGCCCAGGCTTGAGAGGCGACTCCAGCAACACCTTCGCACCAACCAAAAGTCTGCGCCGCAGTCAATTGTGACCTCTTAGTGGTAGGGAAGCATGGGCTTGCCCAGGATCATGACAACCTAATGGGAACAAAGAGACCCACAGTCAGTGGGTCCTAGGGGTGGTCTGCCCTAGGGTTCTGAAGGGAAAACGCTGCCCCACCCTGCACCTTGTGGCACCACGCCGATGGACACTACTGCCGTGAGCAAATGTATGAATGGTGTGATATGGGAGAGAGAAAGAGAGAGACGAGAGATGGTTCGTGTCCCGTGAACAGAGGCACATCTGAAGAGATGAAAGAGATGAGAAGCAGGCTGAGATGGGTGGCTTCATTGCCACTCAGGACTATGGTGATGTCTGGGCCGGGTCTTCGGCTGAGGCCCATGTCTGAGTTCCTGGCTCCTGGTACCACCAATGGCAGAGAGGATAGGGTTGTTCAGAGTTGGCCCCTGTCCATCACTGGCTGCAACATAAAGAACTGGTCCTGCCCCTTACAGGCTGAAGCACTCCGAAGAAAGGGACCTGCACCTCATCTAGGCAGCACAATAGAGTTGACCCTGTTAGCAACACAGCCCGGAATGTGGGTAAAATGATGTTGCGAGAATGGGGGAGCAAGTCACACCCATCTCATATGCTGTATGGGAGGGAAAAAAGCCCTGCTCGCCTTGCCCCTCACCACTTGAGGCAGGTGGGGGACCTGACCCAACACCTCACTAGCTGCAGCACTTGGGAGAATGGGCCCTTCACCTCACCGGGGCAGCGCGGTAGAGTAGGCAGGCTGCTCTGGCTCCGGCTCGACTCTGTAACCACAGCACCCCCGCTTGCCAGGGGCAAAGGCCCGGCCGCACTTAGGCATCTCCAAGTCCAGGAGCAGCCCGAAGGCCTCAGCAAGTACGACACCAGGGAGCTGAGGAAGTATACTGTTTACGCTATCTCCAAACTCTAAAAATGTCTGCACTTGTTTCTGTTCTGCCCCAGCTCCTCTGATTATCTAAATGCATCTAAGCAATTGTACAGACAGTTGAATACTAATTTCTTGCTCCATATTCACAAATATTTACGGCTTTACTCCTGGTATAATCACTGCCTCTTTATATTAATTTTTTATATTTTTGCTAGCACTCACCTTTAATTCTTACACCTGCGGTGTCTCATTTATGTGCAGTGTCCATCACGTACAGGAAGATCCCTATACCACTGGCCAAACGTAGGTCCGTTATCTGTCATGAGTCCTAAGCGTCACCTTTTTGGGGTGACTTCTGCCACAGCAGGTTCGTACATTTCAGGGTAGGGGCCTGAGGATTAGAAGTATTAGGTAGGAGGGACAGAGTTAAGAGTCACAGAGACATAGGATAGTATCCGGAGGGCCACTCAGTGCCTCATGTATACTGAGTTTTGAGTTCTGTGTCCTGAGTTTTGCCTGTGTTTACTTTTCCATATAATTTTATGCCCCAATACAGAAAAGGGCGGGGAGGCAAAAGACAGCTTTAACATGGTCCAAAGGACAGCTAGAACAGTTACTTGCTTTAATACTCTGAGATATCAAGCCATTAATTCATGAAAAAAAAAAGCATTCTGTGGTTTAGGCAATGAGCCACCCTAGACAAAGTATCCTGAAGGCAGCAACTCCCTTGATCAAACCTCCTAATTCAAATATAATAATAATAATAATAATAATAATAATAATAATAATAAAACAACAAAAGTGTGCTTGAATTTTCTGACCTTTGGTCAGAGTAGAGTAGATCTACCTGTATGAGCCATTTTATATCTAAAACCCCAAGTACCACACCTTAGGTCAGGGTGTATAGCCACAGGTGTTGTCAACAACTCTAAACAACCTCAGACGCTCTGGTCTTCAGACAAGGTCAAATAGACTCACATTGTTGGCCCTCCACAGTGGGGGAGAGATGCCCCCCTTCCTCCTCACCCCTCACCACCTGCCACAGGCGAACAAGCTGACCTCCTCTTACCAGCTGCAGGACTCAGGAGAGCGGGTCCTGCTCTTTGCCTAAGCTGCACAGTAGAGGTGGCCCTGTGGGCAGAGCTGTCAGTGAGATAGCCTCAAGGATGTGAGAGTGAGATAGCCCCGAGGGTGTGAGAGTGGGATAGCCCTGAGGGTGCGAGAATGAGATAGCCTCGAGGATGTGAGAGTGAGATAGCCCTGAGGGTGTAGGAGTGTGATA
>NW_004949107.1:3767915-3775153 GCF_000317375.1 Microtus ochrogaster | reverse complement strand
GAGGGTGTGAGAGTGGGATAGCCCCGAGGGTGTGAGAGTGGGATAGAGTGGGATAGCCCTGAGGGTGTGAGAGAGTGGGATAGCCCTGAGGGTGTGAGAGTGAGATAGCCCCGAGGGTGTGAGAGAGTGGGATAGCCCTGAGGGTGTAGGAGTGGGATAGCCCTGAGGGTGTGAGAGTGGGATAGCCCCGAGGGTGCGAGAGTGGGATAGCCCTGAGGGTGTGAGAGTGGGATAGCCCTGAGGGTGTGAGAATGAGATAGCCCTGAAGGTGCCAGAGTGGAATAGCTATTCCCACTCCCTTCATCTGCCTGCATGGTGAAGGTGAAGGAAAGAACCAGACTTTTTCCAAGTTCCCCCATATGAGAGTGCTGAATTTGTATGACCCATGTTTAGACACAGCAGCCTGAACATAGGATCCTAGGATCGAACAGAGGGAACACAGGGTTAAAGAACTGGTTATGTTTAGACAACATGGCGATGATATGGTGTCTGGCATGGGCCAAGATGGCTAATGCTGTATCGCTAGGGGGCTATGGGTCAACACAACATGTCTGACATAGGAAGTGCAGAAAACTCAAAAGCAACCAACAATATAATCAATAACATACTGTTTTGGTCAGAATGCCACTTTTGTGTAGGCTTTGTAAAAATAGGGTCTTTGGGTCTAAAGCCTTCACCTTTGCCAGATTCCTGTTATTTTTTCTGTTGATAGTGTGAACATTATCAAGAACCGAAAGGAGGCAGAACACAGAGTAAGTGCTTACAAGCACAGTCTTTCTGTCTGGGCAAGATGAAAACCATATGAAGTTGGATTATGTTGCTGATTATTGGATGGAATAATGGATGTGCTTTATGCCTCTAACTTAACACTAAAAATGGTCAGTTTTAACACACTCACACACACACACACTACATACTATCTATATCACACCAACAAGTGTAATTCTTCAGCTCAGGTAAAACAACGCAATGAGTAAGATGCAGGTCACATGAGCCAGCTTTACTTCAGCATTCCGTTAAAGCCATTGGCTTCTCCTTTCCTGTAGGCCCCAGCCATGACAAGCTCGACAGAGGCCTGAGTCTCAGTGGTTTACCCTGAGACAATACCTGGTTCCAATAAAGACCACAAACTGAGACCACCCAGGCACCCACCCAGGAACTGGCCATCTAGAGGAAATTCCTAATGTTCCAGCCACTGTAGACAGGATCACCTGCCAGCACACATACTGCTAATGTAACTTTTCTGGTTTTTACCTTTAAATAATGCCCTCTAGAAGGGCAGGGTAGCTCGTCTTGCTGCTGCTGCTGCTGCTGCTGCTGCTGCGCTAATGAGGTCCCTGCCGACTTGTATTGTGCACACAATAAACCTTGCTTTTGCATTTTGGTAAGTCGGTCTCCCTGGTGGTCTTTTGAGGTCCCCACGAACTGGGCATAACACTCTTACTTAGCTTCCTGGTCTGCACAGGGGAGCTACTGAGCCAGTGACATCTGTAGACTGTGCTTCTGCCATCACGGGACCAACCAGCCCTTCAAAATGCCCTTAATGAGGAAGAGATGGAAGATGGATCCTGCAGCATGGCTTCCTGTGGGCTTCGTTCATTTAAAACCAATGAAGCTTTTCAAACTGCAGCAGAGGATGGACAGACAGCCATGTTGAACCATTGTTGAGTCACATCCTCTGCATACCTCTTCAGAGAACCTTTGGAACTTGGAAGGACACAATAGTTTCTTTTATTGCTTTACATTGTTTATATCTGTGTTGATCTACTAATCTACATGGTACCTTGTGTTGCCCAAAGCATCACATTCTGCTTCTTCTTCCACAAACATTTGTTCAAAACGCTAGTGGTGTACTTATTGATAATTCAGTGTCAACTTACAGACTGTAGTTGACTTCCTCATGGCCCTTGATGATGATAAATCCTGTCTTCTTCAAGCTCTCCCCCTCCTGGCTTTTTGATTAACACTAAATTTTCTCATAAAGCCCTTTTTGATTGCTCCTGTCTATACAGTGATGTGCTATAAAGATCTTCTGTCTTGGTGCCAGATTACAGGCTTGGGAACTCCAAGACTATATAGTTCCTGGAACTAGCTAGCATTTCGGGAGATTGGCAATCACACTAAAACTTGAGAGCCGTGAATCAGACAGCTGTCAACTTTTTTTTAACCTGTAAGAATCTCCTTCAAAATCAAAAGGAAGATTTACCTAGCATGTGCAAAGTCCTTTAGTTCCCAGAACTCTTAGCATAGAGAGATGAAAAGGGAGAGGACAGAAATCACAGCATAATTAGTAACGCCATTATAGATGACGTCTTTGCTACCTGTTTAAGAGATATTCCCCAAATCTGCCCATAGGTTTGCAGATACTCTGTACCTTTGGGTCTATATTGTTGTCAAAGGTATCAAATTTAAGGATAAGGAGATCCAGAAAGTAACACACACAAAGCTTTCTAAGTTATCTGCCGTTATGAACATATCCATTTCCCAAGTGCTCAATTCAATTCCAACATGCTAAGAATACCAAGTGATGAGTTTTCAGTTCACATCATAAGAAAAACAGCAACAAACATTCAATCACAATTAAGGATTCAATGACCAGTTTTGATCCAGCTCTAGGAAAAAAAGTCCAGTTTCTGGGAGCCTGTAGTCCTAATAACTGACATAGGAGGTCCCAGTGCATATAAAACACTATCCAAGTACAGTGGCCCGTGCTGAATTCCAAAAGGAAAGCAAAGGACTTGTACAATCTCTCTCCTGTCTCCCAACCCCCACCCACATTGTATTCTGCACACATACGGAAGCATTAGCATCGGCTGATTTGGAAGGAATATTGGAAATGAAGTGATAGCAGAGGAAATGTCAATGCATTCAGTGTGACACCGTGAGCACCAGATCTTAAACAGCTTCATCATTGTGGCATTTACTGTGTCCTGAAATAATATTAATCCCACTGTTGTCCTTCTTGATGGAATCATCCATGAATATGGTTTATGGGCCTGGCCAAAGTGATAATAGGTTAAAAGAACAGCCTATCCAGTGTTCCACTAAATTAAGGTTGCTCCCTGGAATTTAATGAAACAAGGGCTGCATGGGGCTTTCAAAGGACGTTCTTGTAATTCATGTCTATTTAGGGCTCCCGATAACCAGAAACCTAATTTCTTAGAATAAAATAGCCTTTTGTAAAGCCTGGTCACATAGAAAAAGAAGAGGAAAAAAAAACTTGAAAGGGCAGTAGTCAGCCCTTTGTTATTTCAAAGTCAAAGTTTAAGCAGGAAGAAAAGTTAGACGGGAGTAAGAAGACGTTTTTGAATAAAAACTAAGAAAATTAATCCAGTCCATATAAGTTCTGCAGCTGAGTCCTTAACTAAGCTCCTTGGGCTAGCCACTCCCTCTGACTATACAATTAGAGAAGGAAAACTGTTGGAATACAGATGACATACTAGATATGTTGAGAACTGAAGAGATTATTCAGTGCTGAGAACTGCAGAGAGAAGACAACAGTAAACACTCCTGCTCTTCTATTCCCATTCGACTTGCCAAAAGCTAAACTCAAGGGGTTGAACCTTCTCTAAGAAGGCATAGCTCTAGACTGGGATAATAGGACCATTCAGTGTCCTGCCAAAGGTTGGGCCAAAATAGCAAAGCTAGATCTGTATCTCTCATGCAGCATAGGTATGCAGAAAGTTCTTCTTATGTTTAGGGTAAAGACGATTTTCCTACTAGGATTCACTGAGTTCTTCCTGAACTATCACTTTTCTTTTTCTCGATCACCAGTGACTTTGTATTTCTTTGTTAGCGTGTAGGTCACAAACTCAAATACCAAGAGGAGTCCAACAAGTTCCTGAAAGGGGCAAAGGGGGAGTAAAGAGACTAGAGAAAATTTGGGATGGGTCACGACAAGAGAATGCTTGTCCCGTTGATAAGGAGAGACCAGTGAGATGGGAACCACTGAGTCATGCAGCAACACAGACTTGGTGCTGCTATAGTTGGGGATTTTTTTTTTTTTTGAGAATCGAGGAACTTAAAAGTTTTATATAAAATAATCTAGCTCTTACTATAGCATAATACTGCTTTTTCAAAAATCACATGACATTATGTCAGTGGGCTGTGATCCCAACTCAGTTTAAAAATCAGGAATTTGAGGATCATGTTAAAACAATGATATTTAGGGTTCAAAGCACTAGCCTAGAAAAGAGAAAACAATATTATATATTTAGACCACTGTCTCGCTGCATTAGGCCTATGCATAGTAGATTTTCAGTTATCTTTGGTTTTTCTAGACTAATCTTTGTGAGGAGTCTGAGGTCAGACTTATTTTCTCTGATTTCAGGGTATATAAGGTGGGGTTTAGTCACCCAGGATCTTCTGGGTGCCGTTTGCCCTGAGCCCACTCCTCTAATGACCACACTCTATTCAGAGACACCCTTTCACTTAGAATTCATCCCCACCCTACCCCCTTCCTTTTTTCTCAATAATACTTTGTTATTGCTCAAAGTAAAACTGGGTTATCAGTCCATTAGGGCCCACATTATTTAAATTCAGAAAACACGTGAGTAACATAGTCAACGCAAGGTTCCAGGTTAGCCTCCCAATTTCAGCCCAAGCATAACCCAGTTTTTCTACTTCTAAACGTGTAAAAAAAGAAGGAGGTTATGCGCAGGCAAGACTCAGGTACCTTTTCTTTTAAGAAGGTGTCCCCTTTTAAGCAAGCATAAGACCATAGCAAAGCAAGCAGTAACCCCAGTGTGCTGGAGAGTTTTATGTCAACTTGACACAAGCTAAAGTCATCAGAGAGGCAGAAACTTCAATTAAGAAAATATGTCCATAAAATCAGGTTGTAGGCAGGCCTATAAGACATTTTCTTAATTAATGATTGATGGGGGAAGGCCCAGTCCATTGTGGGTAATACCATCTCTGAGCTGATGGTTCTGGCTTCTATAAGAAAGTAGGCTGAGCAAGCCATGATGAGCAAGCCGGTAAGCAGCACTGATCCATGGCCTCTGTCTGCATCAGGTTCCTGTCTTGTTTGAGTTCCTGTCCTGACTTCCATTGATGATGAAAAGGGCTGTGGAAGTGTAAGCCACATAGCCCATTTCCTCGCCAAGCTGTTTTTCGGTCATGGTGCTTCATTGCAATAGAAACCCTAAGACATCCAGAACAGTGAGGCAGTGGCAAAACTCTCAGCAGCCACGCACCACTCTTGTGTTGAAGAACACAAGCTCCGGTTGTCTGATTTCTCCAGGAAATGGTGAAGAGTGGAAAGCAAGCCCTTATTAAGTCATTGCCAGGGACAAGCACATTACTTGGCTCACACAGAGTCTTCACCCCTCCCTTTCACTGCCTTCTTCTTCCATGAGTTTAAGTCTTCTTCATCTGTTAATTTTGTTGTGCCTGGACCCGAGATAAATGAGATGCTTTTAAAAACAGAAATATATGTGCTGTCTCTGTGTATTTCACACAGCGCTAACACTGAGTCTTGAGCATAAATAGAACTCAATCAACATTTAAGGGAGAGAATGGCATAATGAATTATCTGTCAACATATGGAAGTCCAACTCAGCCACAGAGATAATTCTGCTGCATTAAAGACAAGGTCAGAAGCAGAAGGATTTGTATATCTTAATCAAGTAACAGATATGTGATAGTTAATCTTTGACACAAACCTAGCACTCTTTCACAATAAACGTCCTAGAGAATATAGGCATATATAAGAGATATCTCAACATAGTAAAGGCAATACACAACAAACCCACGGCCAAAATAATCTTAAATTCATCAAGAATAACTTGAAGCACTTGCACTAAAATCAAGAACAAGAAGGATGCCAATTCTCTGCTGTTCTACATAGTACTTGCATCCCCTTCCCCAGCAGTAAGACAAAAGAGGAAATAAATGGGATGCAAACAGGAAAAGAAGAAGTCAATGTGTCCCTATTTTCAGATGACATGATTCTATAAATAAAAGATCCCAAAGACCCCACTAGATATTCCCTATCTCTGACAAACACATTCAGAAAAGTATCAGGCTATAAAATTAACACATAAAAATCGGTATGTGTACCCTGAGAGACCACCCATGCTCCAGTAGATTGAGCCACACCCATGCACATATAGGCAGCACTAAATGATCTCAGCAAATGTCTTACTGTGCTTTGTGTTGTTTCGATAAGACACTGACCAAAACCAACTTAGGGAGGAAACAATTTATTTTCACCTTATACTTCCAGGGAAGTTAGGGCAGGACCAGGAAACAGAAACTGAAGTAAGGGCCATACAGGATGCGACTGTTTTCATTAGACTCAAGATTAGAATATTTTGTCATGCTGAAATTGACTTCATGTCCCTTTGCCTTTGGTGATATCTTCCTACTTCAAGCCTCAGGTAATTGTGGCTGTCATTTTGGGGTTTTTTTCCCATGTATTTCATTTAACTGGATTCATACAATTATGGAGTTTTTTATTTCTGTCTTTTTCAGTTACTGAACAGTTTTTAAGATTCATCTATGTTAGTGTATGCAATGTTAATTATTTTTTATTATTGAGTTGTATTCCAATATGTTTTTCTGTATGTGTGTTATGATATGTATCATACACAATACATTTATCTAAGTACTAGTTTACTGTTTGATGGATATTTGGATTATTTATAGCTTAACAGTTATAAAATGTTCACACACAGAGTGTTATGCAGACATGTGATTTTATTTCCTCTGTGCAAATATTTGAGGAGGATTTCTGTGTGGCATGGTAAGAGTTGATAACCAGAACGTTTTTCACAATGGTTAGCTCATTCTGCAATTCTGCCAGTTGTGTATGAGAGAGATCCAGTGTACCGCAGTCTCGCCAACCTGAAATATCGTGAGGTTTTTTTGTTCTAGCCATTCCAGGGAGAGGATAGTGATGTTTAATGGTGGTTTAATTGGATGTTTCTACTGACTGACGATACTGAGTATATCCTTGTCTGCTCATTGACCTTATACCAGCTCTTGGTTCAAATGTTTCATTCACTTAAAGAAATAAAGTCATCTTCTTATGGGATTGTTTTAAAATGTAGTTTAGAGAAAAGTTCTTCATGAGATATCATGAAATTCGGTAAAACAGTGAATCCCGGAGTTCCAAGTCAAGGCATACCATACTCAGGAAGAAAATTCCTAGTAGCCAACTTAGGCCAGTCAGAAAGAAAATCTGTCATTCCCAAGATTCAGGGAGAGTCAGACACCCTTTTTCTGTATGTGTAAGC